>NW_027332422.1:1221422-1270582 GCF_000442705.2 Elaeis guineensis
TTCTCCTCTTCATGGGTGCACTAAATCCTAATCAGATTAGAATTAAATTGAGTTTGACTCAAGTACCAAGAGAGAGTCCAAAAGGACTAGGACTCCTCTTCTAATTAGGTGACATCTAATCTAAAGGCTCCTAATCAGATTTGGATTTCAATCTATTTGGATCTAATTATTTTTTAATATGATTAGTATTGGTTAGAGTTTAAATTAGTTTAAATCAGCCACCTAAAGAAGAGTCTTAAGTGGATTAAACTCTCCCTCCATGCGCCAAAAACTAGCCCCATGCCCCACATTGTTTAGTGCCTATTTTTTCTCCCTTTTTATGTGAGATTTTTAGCATGAAAGGAGTTCACGCCATCTGATTTTTCTATGTGATGTGGGCACAAAAAGATGAAGGGTGGGCGGCATCAAAATTGCTAGAGTCCTAGGAGAATTGGACTCTTATCTCCTACCAAAACATTATCTCTTCTTCCTATTTAAACCATGCATCATATGGGATGTTTGATGGCTAATTGTGATTAGATTTGAGATGCCAAAACTAGAGGAGAGGCATGCATGAAAAATCATAGGGAGAGGGTGCAGCATGGAGGTGGAGGGCATGAGGTAAGGTGGTTGCTTCTATCCCTTCTTTCTTACCAACAACCAAAGGTTGGTTGTTAGGTCCTCTTCTCTCTCTTTTGTCCTAATTTGGACATAGATTTTTCTTCTTTTTTTTGTCCATGAGTTAGATTTTTCTACATCTCTAGGTAGAGATTTGGTGCATGAATTTTAGGAAGAAAAGAGAAGAAAAGATTCTTCTCATGATCTATAGTGTAGAGATCATCATCCTCCTATATTCTTTTTCTTCTCTAAGAGTATCTTGAGAGAAAAGAAGATTTTTTAACCGTCAAGATATGATCTCTGTAAGGGAGCTAGCATCCTGATGAGATCAAGAGGCTTTTGATCTGATCAAAATCTTGTATGGATATCCGTAGAGATCGAACACTTGTACAGCTTTAAGAGACCTTCGAAAGACATCCATGATCATTAGTTTGCAGTGAAGATCGACTCGTGCCAAGGTATGAAGTTTATTTATTTTTTTCTATTTAATTTCTATATCTGAATCCTATCTCACAATGTAGATTTTATTTATGATTTTAAAATTTGATCTTATACATGTTTTGATTAAATTAAATTTAATCTAAATTTTTAAAATTTTTGCTGTGTACTTATTTAAAATTTTTACATGCATGAAACCATGAAACTCCAACATATATGTGATATATGAAAGTATGTTTAGGTCTGAAATTAGTTTCTATAACCTCAATTTATTCATATACATGATATATGATTGTTTACATGATCTAGAAATAATTTTGAGATCCAAAACTTACTTTTTATGTAAAGAATTTAGATCTAAAAATTTAAATTTAAGATCTGAAATTTATGTTTGTGCATGAGGGATTGGTCATGGGTAGATCAAATTAGGTTATGTAATTGGATTACACTTAAGATTTTTGATTTGATTATAATGGGTCTAAATCGATTTAGCAGTTGATCAAACTGAGTCAAGTATTGATTAGAATTAGATCAATAAAGTTTAAGATTATATAATTATCGTGGATCGAATCGATTGACACCCATATATAGAATCGATTGATCTAATTTGACTCTATGACTCGAGCTTGATTCGCCTAAGCTAATCTATTCAGACTAATTGATCAATTGATGTCTAAGATAAGTAATTAAGAAGTGATTATTTAATTAGGACCCTTGATCCATCAAGGAGGAGCCTCCCTCCAATCTTCACTTATATGGCCAATTTGAAAGATTGAGTCTTGAATGTGGTTGCTTGATAGTTTGGTTTAGCACATGCCAATTAGATCAGCCATATGATGACTGATTAGATGAGACCTAAACCTAAACCTCCCAATAAATATTGAATCCAATGGTCTTCCATCATTGTAGATGTGCGGGTGTGCTACCGATGTTGATTGTTCACGGTTGGTCATAGTGGTTTAGTTGCATTGGAAATATGTAATCACTCTATTAGCAAAGAGTTGCTCTAGGACGAGGATAGGGTTGAACCCAATATCTATCAGGTGAGGGATCTAATGACTGCTTTGCACCTACTTGTGAATGGTGGGTCAAACTTAACTAAGAAGTGTGGTCAACATCTGTCAGGTAAGCCCATATGACTTAGAGACAAAGTCGCTGCAACATACTTAGGGAAGCATCTTGACAAGGAGTTGTTTACGCATTGGTGTACGTATTACCAATATCTGTCAGATAAGACATATGTCATCAGTGGGACTGTAGCACCTACTAAAAATTTAATTGTCACATTAGAATTTTTATTTCTCCACTCGGAGAGTGTGGAGATCCAAAAAAATAGTGAGAGCCTATTTACTTCTAAAAGTTTTTAGAACAAATATAAAATAGAGTACAAACATCTAACATTGAATTTTTACTCTCTGTAGTTTATTATGTCAGCTTCCAACCCTCTAGCTCAAATTCTAGATATCAACCATTTAATCAAAACTAATTACATAGACTGGCTCAGAAACCTAAAAATCATTCTTAGTTTTAAAAAGTTAAACCATGTTCTCTCCCAGATTATCCCTATGTTATCAGTTTGTCCAATCCAATATCAACAAACTATATTTGATAAGTGGATGGACAATGATAATAAAGATAGTTGTTTAAAGTTGGCATTCATGTCAGATGAACTCCAATGCATGCATGAGGATATGTACATCACTAACAATATGCTAACTTATTTGCAAGAGTTGTGAGATGATCAGAGTCGCACAGTGCATAAGATGCATGATGGGTAGTTTGTCTATGATCACTATTTAATACTGATCAAGGATATTGAAAAGCTTGAAAAGCTCGACATGACCATGCATAAGAAATTGCTAGTGGATTTGATCCTGTGATCCCTTCTTAATTTGTATGGATAGTTTATAATAAACTACCATATGAATGACCATGATAGCACTTTATCTATATTGATCAATATGTTGGTAAATAAGAGATCTTGAAAAGTTCAGAGGTACATACATGGAGAGTCTAAAGAAATAAGGACACGTCTTGAAAAGGTATGTCAGAATTGCTTAAAATTATTCTTATGATTTTCTCTTCTTTCAGTTGAGTATTAGACTCTAGTGCTTCTTATGCACTTCATTATAGGATCTACAGGAAGGTAGAGAGTTGAGGGAAGGTGAAGTAACCCTTCTAGTCGGCAACAGGACAAGAGTTGCTGCTATGGCCAAGGGCACCTATCCTCTATGACTATCATTTGGATTTAGTTCTTAGAGACAGTCTCTATCATTTACATGATGATGCATCTGTGAACTTATTTGAGCAAGCAGTGAATGTCATTAGATCTGAAAGATCTTGAGTTGAGATAAATCTGAAGTATATGTGGCACCTTAGGCAAAGCCATATAGGAGAAGAAATGATTAACAGACTAGAGAAACATGAACTTTTAGGTTCATTGACTGCTAAATCTTATCTAGTCTGTGTATAATCTTTTTGAAGAAAAATGACCAAGCTGCTCTTGTGGGACAAGGGAATAGGACCACTAAAATACTTATCTTGGTACATTTGATGTGCCAATCAAGAGAGGTTGTCTCTACTTCATTACTTGTACCGATGATCTTTCATAGTGCGGGTATGTGTATGAGATACAAATCTGAATCCTTTGAAAAGTTTCAAGAATTCAGATATGAAGTAGAGAAGCAAATCCAAAAATCCTAAAGGTATTTCGATCAGATCAAAGACGCAATACCAAGTAAGAAATTTCACGATTATCTTATAAAATGGCATAGTTTCATAGTGGACCCTTCCTAGTACACCTCAGCTCAATAGGATATTTAAGAGAAGGTGTGGGACTATATGAGATATGGTCTGATTCATGATAAAATTCATTGATTTAATTTTTATTTTTTTAGGGACATGCTTTATTTTTGAAATTTAACTATTGAATAAGGTTTCTTCTAAATCCGTTCCTACACATCATATGAGATATGGCATAGTAAGAAATCGAGTTTTGGTTATCCCAAGATTTGGAGATGTCCAGCCTGTGTCAAGGACAGCAAGCGGATATGTTAGAGGCTAGGTCTATAGAGCTCATTTCATAGGATATCCTAAAGAATTTGGGATATTACTTTTTCTTCCAAAAGGATCACAATGTGATTGTGAGTCATTATGCTACCTTCTTGAAAAATAGTTTATCCAAGATAAAATAGTGGGAGGAAAGTGAGCTCAAAGAGAGTGTCTGTGAAGAGTAATAAGGCATATGACCTATAAAATCTATTCTTGATGAGCCAGTACATATAGTACCTCCTCCACCTCATAGATCTAGTAACATCTCCCATCATTCTCAAAGAAACTAAGGTATGCTTACAAAGAATGTAGAGAAAGTGTTTCTTATGGGATATAGGGAACATAAAGATGATCCCAAAGCCTACTATTGGGTATAAAATACCCCCTGGCCGAAGTTTGTAAAAGACCGACCCTTCCAGGGCTTCTCCGGCTTCCGACCTTGTGTGGCGTCTCTCTGAACCCCCCGACCGTCCGAGCTTCCGGACTTCTCTGACAATGAGCTTCTCCATTCATCTACCGTGCCGCTCCAAAGGCTCTCTAGGCCTCACTGTCAACCGACCTTCTACAGTGATCAACTATTCTCCGAACTCCTTCTAGACTTCATCAATATTCGAGCTTCTTCGACAATGAGGTTTCTACAATAACCGAAATCCATCCGAGTTTCTACGACGATCGACCACCTTCAGGATTCTAATCGAGCTCCTGTGAGAGCCGAACTTCTACTACGAGCGGTCTACTCCAAACTCCTACAGCAAGCGGTCTGCTCCGAACTTCTACTACGAGCGATCTACTCCGAACTCCTACAATGGACGGTCTACTCCGGATCGCTACTGTAAGCAAATTCCATTCGAGCCCCTACTATAAACACATTTCGTCCAAACTTTCATTACAGGTAGACTTCAGTCGAGCTTCTTCGTAGCCGGATCCCAGATGAGCTTCTACAGCGGGACAGGACCCACAGGCCAGATCGCTACTCCAAACTCCCACGACAATCATTTTCGATCGAGCTTCTATAATAAGCGATCTCCTTTTAGCCTTCTGCAAGAACCAGACCTCGACCAAACTTCCATAGTGGATGGATATCTGACGAGCTTCTACAACAGATGGACTTCGACAGCTGGATTCTTACAACAATCGAACACCTCCGACGTCTGCCGAACCTCCCCAATGCCATCCGAAGTCCATCGTCGGTCAACCCTCTGCCAGATCCTTCATGAAATCAAACTTCTTCGATGGATCATCTTCAGACGAGCTTCCACATCAGGCGAATCCCAAACGGACTTCTCTAGCAATCAGACTCCTACCAGGCTTCACCAATGGAAAATCTCCATCCGAGCTTCTACAGCAGATGACTCCCACCTGTAGTATCAGTGCGTAAGGTATCTGACAACAGTAGACTCATCAGCAGCTTCGGAGACATTCGAGCTTCTTCCAAATCGACGGGATAGAGAGCCATTCCACTCCATCAGATGTCCCAGCCAAGCTCCAGCCGACAGATCCGAACTCTCTGGCAAGTCACGATAATGGCCACTACCCTGCTCTCCTCTCTGTAATGGATTCCGTGTGGCTCCACTACTCTCTGCCAAGTCGCGACAACGGACACTGCTCCACTCTTTGGGCTTCACTACTCTCTGGCAAGTCGTGACAATGGACACCACTCTACTCTCTGTAACAAACTCCACGTGGCCTTGAACGACCCCTGACGCCACTACTCTCCAAAACAAACTCCGGGCGGCTCTGAATGGCCTACTACCAGGCGTTACAGATGTCGCTGTCAATTAGTTACGCACTCCATCTATAAAAAGGGACCCCCAGATACGTTCTTTCTAGGATAAAAAACTCTATCTCAAAACTCTGCTAAAATTCCACTCGAGCACTGCATTTCTGTTGAAGCAGAGTACTGACTTGAGCATCGGAGGGTCTTGCCGGAGCACCCTCAACTTCGATTTAGACTTCCCTTGCAAGTTCCGATGGCGGCCATGGTCATCTTGACTCCAGCAACTCTGGCTTCGACGAATTCTGCACCAACAGAATTGGCGCTAGAGGAAGGGGCTGTGTCTTCGCAGTACCCTTATTCTTGAAGGAGTGCTCAACGGGACTGCCTCCAGTCATCTCCTCCGACGTCCTCCTCTCCTTCTCCTATTAGATCTCCACCTGATGCCTCCCCGAAAGGCATCCACCAGACGATCCACGGCCTCCGTGGTCAGATCTCAGCTCCGGCCTCACCTCTGGTTTCCAGGCTCCTTCTCCTCCCCCGCAATGGCGGTCGGTATGGAGCAGTTCAACCTCTGGTTTAGCAGGTCAAAGGCCTCACCGAAGCGGTGCAAGCCATGCAGCAGCAGCAGCAACAGTCGCAGGCATCAGTGCGATTGGAAAGGGCATCGTCGGAGTTTCAAGACCCGACAGTAGGGCGGGCCACTTGGGCCAGTCGTCCTGTCTTCCCAGAAAGGGGAATCTGAGGGTGGAGAGCCCTCAGTCTGATCACGATTCTACTCCCGAAGGATCCCTACCTCGCTCTACCAGAAGACCCTCGAGAGTCGCAGTCGAGAGGACTCCTATATCGAAGGCTCCAGGAGATGAACCGATGGATCGAAGAGCTCTGCCATGCTCCCCCTGCTTATGGTGAGGATATCTGTACTGACCCTCCTTTCTCTCAAATGATCATGCAGGAACCGATCCCGCCAAACTTCAAGCTCCCCCAATTCGAAAGCTACGACGGGACCTCAGATCCGGTTGACCACTGGAGGCCTTCCGAACAATGATGCTGCTCCATGGCACGCCAGACGCCATCTTGTGCCGAGCTTTCCCATCTACTCCAAAGGAGCAGCAAGGAACTGGTACTCGATGCTGAAGTGGGTACTATCTTCTCCTTTGATCAGATGAGCCACCAGTTTATGGTTCATTTTGTCAGCAGTCGGCCCCCCGAAGAGGTTCGGAGTCCCTTATCAACATCAAGTAGAAGGAGGGAGAATCTATCCGAGCCTACGTCAATCGCTTTAACGTCGCCGCACTGGAGGTCCAAAATTTGGACCAATCTATCGCGATGGCCGCCTGAAGAGCAGTCTTCAAAAGAACGATCTTCTATTTTCCTGAAAAAGAAATATCCTAGGGACTTTGCTGATTTGCTGGCTCGAGTCGAAGGATATGCCCGAGCAGAAGAAGCCTTCAAGATGAAGGATGAGGAGGCCACGAAGCAGCGATAGGCTGGGGACTCTAGCAAGCCCGTAGTTGAAAAAGGGCCGAGTGAAGCTTGGCCATGTTCTCAAACTCCCTCCGGACACAAGCATGTCCAGACTCCTCCCCGGGCCCATAGGCAGAGAAGCCCTGACCACAGAGTTCGGCAGAGCTCTCCCTTAGAAGATTCCGCAGCTACACCCCTCTCAATGCTCCAAAAGCTCAGGTGCTGATGGAGGTCAGGGAGTAGCTACCAAGGCCGGAAAGGATGCGCACACACCTCGGGAAGCACAATCCTAACAAGTTCTATCTCTATCATCATGACATGGCTACGACACGGAGGAGTGTATTCAGCTTCAAGATGAGATCGAGGAGCTCATCAGACGAGGTCAGCTCGACAGATTCATTCGATGCCAGCCTGAAGGAAGGAAGATCGCCTACAGCCCTGCCGCAGCTGGAGGCCAAGGAGGGGAGCAACCTGAAGATCGGCCTCCGATTAGGATATCAACTCCATCTTAGGAGGACCCCGATGGGGAGCAGATCTTCCGTGGCTATAGGATTCAAAAATCTACGAATGTATTACCAACAACTTTGCCCTAAATAAAAATTTCTTTCATATTCGCATTTTTTTTTTGGCATAAACTTATAACGATAGGAAGTAACTCCCCCATACAAATGAAATTAAGTGTGTTAGGAATAGGAGGAGAACCTCGTCCTAACATGAGCAAAGTCGAAGACCTGTTTCTTAAAGATCGGATGGGGGGAGAGGCCCTTGCAACGGCCCTTATGTGCCCCCACATCTTGTTAGGAACAAGAGGAGAACCTTGTCCTAACATGAGCAAAGTCGAAAGTCCGATTACTTAAATACCGGATGGGGGAGAGGCCCTTGCAACGGCCCTTATGTGCCCCCATAGCCTTGTTAGGAATAGGAGGAGAACCTCATCCTAACATGAGCAAAGTCGAAGGTCTGATTTCTTAAAGATCGGATGGGGGGAGAGGCCCTTGCAATGGCCCTTATGTGCCCCTACAGCCTTGTTAGGAACAGGAGGAGAACCTCATCCTAATATGAGCAAAGTCGAAGGCCCAGTTTTTTAAAGATCGAATGGGGGGAGAGGCCCTTGCAACGGCCTTATGTGCCCCCACAGCCTTGTTAGGAACAGGAGGAGAACCTCATCCTACATAAGCAAAGTCGAAGGCCCGATTACTTAAAAATTGGATGGGGGAGAGGCCCTTGCAATAGCCCTTATGTGACCCCACAGCCTTGTTA
Source organism: Elaeis guineensis (assembly GCF_000442705.2). Taxonomy (NCBI): domain Eukaryota; kingdom Viridiplantae; phylum Streptophyta; class Magnoliopsida; order Arecales; family Arecaceae; genus Elaeis; species Elaeis guineensis. The sequence goes on from NW_027332422.1 coordinate 1,229,950, forward strand.
GGAACAGGAGGAGAACCTTGTCCTAACATGTGCAAGGTCGAAGGCCCGATTACTTAAAGACGGATAGAGGGAGAGGCCCTTGCAGTGGCCCTCGCATGTCCCCACAACCCTGTTAGGAATAGAAGGAGAACCTCATCCTAACATGAGCTAAAACTAACTGTCGGGAATAAGAGGAGAACCTCATCTGACACAAATAAAGACTCGATCGATCGAGATCGGACAAGGAGAAAAGCTTCCTCAACGGCCCCTCTACACTCTCACGACCCCGTCAAGAGTAGAGGGAAGACCCTCACTCGAACACAGAAGAAAAGGAGAGACAAAAAGAGAAAGCGACGAACTACGCCAGCGATAAGTGAAAATGAACTACATCAAAGGCACAAGGGACCTCATCTCAATGAGAAAGATAACCCTTGTCAAAATCTCCGGTCCCTAAGGGCGAATCAGCATAGCGATGACCAGGAATCTTCGAACAATATCGACGTCGAACAGGACGAAAGACAAAAGAAGTTCGGTAAACGACAACTCAATACCAAAATGGATGAGGTAACAAGAAAGATTCTTTTCATTTCATTAGTAAAGTGTGCATTACGAAGTCTTTGAAGGCCGAGACTCAAGGGACCTCGTCTCAACGAGAAAGAAAATCCTTGTCAAAAATCTCCATCCCTAAGGGTGAATCAGCACAGTGACGATCGGAAATCTTCAAACAATGCTGACATCGAGCAAGAGGAAGATAAAAGGAGTTCGATAAATGATGACTCGAAGCAAGAACAGATGAGGAATTACAAATTACACCAATGCCAAATGAGGTGGAAGACAAAGGAAGTTCGGTAAACAACCATTTAATACCAGAATGGACAAGGTAATAGATAATTTTATTTTCATTTCATTGGTAAAGTACACATTACAAAGCCTTGAAGGCCAAAAACAAAAAGAGAAATGATCAGAAAAAAAAAAGAGGAAAAAGTTTTAAGGAAGCTCGGCTTCATCAGACTTGAACTCTCGATTCCGGCCATCGTCGAAATTACTTTAAGTACCTGACTTCTTTTTCCAGCCCCCTTTTCGGCAATTACTCCAGCATTCTCTTCAAAGTACATGTAGATGCCATCTTTTCCACGCCATGGTTCCCACTGCCTCACAATGACAGCGGGCATGACCTTCTTTCTGAGGTCAGGTTCCCCCTCACAGTGATGGCGGGCATGACCTTCTTTCTAAGGTCAGATTTCTCCATACAATGAAGTGCACCGGAAGCACTCGTGGTCGAAGATGTGCCTAAGCACGGGTCTGGACGATCAAGGTGAAATACGGCCAGATCTGTCTCTTCTACCCTCATCTTCTTCGCCGACCCAGAAGTTGCAGCGCCTTCCCGCTCGTGAGCTTTGAGACTCTGGGCTAACATTCGAGCCGCATCCGTGCCCATATCTGTAATGAAGGACGATCGGCACAGTCTATGAATGAGGCCACGGATGCGGAGAAAGTTCTGGGGCTAACCTAAGCTGGTATGAGGGATGCAGCGATGCAGAGATCAGGATGACTCGAAGGATGCCTAAGGCCAAGAGGGAAGGACCGAAGAATTCCTGTGCAAAGTGAAATCCCTGAAGGGGGGAGATGGATTTAAATAGGCGATGGTGTCCGGAGAAATAATGACTGCAGGATCCGCTGGCCAGTCCATGACCGTCGCGTGGCTCATTCACCATGGCAAGCGGCTGAAGGTGGCCGACAAGTAGTAAAACCATTATTGCATCATACTTGGGGCAGTGCTCTGACGAAAATTCCAAAAAGAAGAAATCTTTTTCAAAAAGGCTCTAGTACCAGTGTGCCGAACGTCAAAATATCTGGCAACCATCGAGTGCAAAATCGAGGGGAGCAACTTCACTGTAAGAATTTCTCTGTACTTCCTTCATTTGGAACCCAACTCGGAAGTAGGGGGACTGGTTTGGGTATAAAATACCCCCGGCCAAAGTTTTAAAAGACCAACCCTTTCAGGGCTTCTCCGGCTTCCGACCTTGTGTGGCATCTCTCTGAACCCCCCGACCATCCGAGCTTCCGACTTCTCCGACAATGAGCTTCTCCATCCATCTACCGTGTCGCTCCAAAGGCTCTCTAGCCTCACTGTCAGCTGACTTCTACAGTGATCAACTATTCTCCGAACTCCTTTCGACTTCATCAATATCGAGCTTCTTCACAATGAGGTTTCTACTGTAACCGGACTCCATCCGAGTTTTTTCGGTGGTCGACTGCCTTCAGGATTCTAATCAGGCTCCTGTGAGAGCCAAACTTCTACTACGAGCGATCTACTCCAAACTCCTACAGCGAGCTGTTTGCTCGAACTTCTACTATAGCAGTCTACTCCGAACTCCTACAACGAGCGGTCTACTCGGATCGCTACTGTAAGCAAATTCCATTCGAGCCCCTACTGTAAACAGTTTTTTCAAACTTTCATTACAGGTAGACTTCAGTCGAGCTTCTTCGTAGTCGGATCCCAGACGAGCTTCTACAGCAGGACAGGACCCACCGGCCAGATTGCTACTCGAGCTCCCATGACAACCGATCTTCGATCGAGCTTCTACAATAAGCGGTCTCCTTTCAGTCTTCTGCAAGAACCAGACCTCGACCGAACTTCCATAGAGGATGGATATCGGATGAGCTTCTACGACGGACGGACTCCGACAGCTAGATTCTTACAATGACCGATTGCCTCTGACATCTGCCGAACCTCCCAATGCCATCCAAAGTCCATCGCCGATTGACCCTCCGCAGATCCTTCATGAAACCAAACTTCTCTAACGGATCATCTTTAAACGAGCTTCCACATCAGGTGAATCTCAACGAACTTCTCTAGCAATCAGACTCCTACCGGGCTTCATCAATGAAAAGTCTCCATCCAAGCTTCTACAGCAGATGACTCCCACCTGTAGTATCAGGCCTAAGGTATCCGACAACAGTAGACTCGTCAGCAGCTTCAGAGACATCTGAGCTTCTCCCAGATCGATGGAATAGAGAGCCATTCCACTCCATCAGATGTCCCAACCAAGCTCCAACCGATAGATCCGAACTCTCTGGCAAGTCACGACAATGGCCACTACCCTGCTCCCCTCTCTGTAATGGTTCCACATGGCTCCACTACTCTCTGGAAAGTCACGACAACAGACACCGCTCCACTCTTCAGGCTTCACTACTCTCTGGCAAGTCATGACAATGGACACCACTCTACTCTCTATAACAAACTCCACGTGGCCCTGAACGAACTCTGACACCACTACTCTCCGTAACAAACTCCGAGCGGTTCTGAACGGCCCACTACCAGGTGGTTACAGTCAATTAGTTACGCACTCTGTCTATAAAAAGGGATCCCCAAATATTCTTCTCTAGGCTAAAAAACTCTATCTCAAAACTCTGCTAAAATTTCCACTCGAGCACTCCATTTCTGTTGAAGCAGAGTACTGACTTGAGCGTCGGAGGGTCTTGCCGGAGCACCCCCAACTCTGATTTAGACTTTCTTGCAGGTCCCGAGGCGTCGCGGTCATCTCGACTCCACAACTCTGGCTTCGGTGGAATTCTGCACCAACACCTACAATGAGGTGGTGTTAGACATCGACTCTGAGAAAGGATGTGAAATAGTTTTTCTGATTGGATATCTTGAGAAGATATCTATATAGAGTAGCCTATGGATTTTACTTTCTATGATAGAGATCACAAAGTCTGCAAGAATCTCAAAATTGAAACTTTCATTTTGATGATGTGATCAAATTATTTGATAAAAATGAGGAGGAATTATATGTTTACATAAAGATCAGTGGAAGTGCTGTCACATTTCTCATAATGTATGTGGATGACATACTCTTAATTAGGAGTATCACATACTGACATCGGTTAAAATGTGGTTGTATATAGAATTCTCCATAAAAAAACTTAGGGCAAGCATCCTATATTCTGACAATATAAAGGTCTATAGAGATAGATCCAAGTGGATGCTTGGATTCTCACAGAAAAACACATAGAGGAGATACTAAAAAGATTCAGCATAGAAACATTTGAGAGGGGTTTGCTATCCTCTTAGGCATAAGAGTATGCCATGCTATGTACTCGATATGATATAACCATTGCTATGAGTATCACTAGCGGATATCAGTCAAATCTTGACTGAGAGCACTAGATTGCTGTGAAAACATTCTTAAAAACTTGAAAAGTACTAATGACTTATTTTTGATCTTTAGAGAAGGGTTCGAGTGAAAAGTGGGAGGATACATGGATGCTGATGATAGAATATCTACATCAGGATGTATTCTTATGCAATGTTGGTTCGCTGTCACTATAAGAAATAAGACTTTTTGTCGATGTAAGATTTACCTACATAAAATTTTACGTAGATAAAGAATACAATTAGCTATACAAAAAAAGTAAATATTGATAAAACTAGAATAATTAGCTATGCTACTAAAATATGTCACAAAAATTAATTATCGATGCATAATAAGCGTAAAAAATTAACCTAATTACCTACGCAAACAAAAATCTTAGGAAAATATAATTATTGCCTATGCAATATTTACATCGATAAATATTTATCAAAATAAAAAAATTAAATAAAAAAATATTTTCTGACATGAACTTTGCATAGGCAATAATGCTAATTACCTACGCTTCCATTATGCATAGGTAATTAGGCTAATTGCCGATGCTAATTATCCGTCGGTAAATATTTTATAAAATTAAAAAATTAATAAAAATAAAATCATTTTCTGACGTAAAATTAGCATAGGCACTTAACCTAATTACCCATGCAAGACTGAAGCATAGGTAATTAGGAATTATTCCCTACACAAAATTTATGTTGGCAAATATTATCCAAAAGTAAAAAAATTAATTAAAAAGAAAACATTTGTCAATGCATATTTAGCATCGATGATTAACCTATATACCTATGCTAGATGGAAATGTAGGCAATTAGGCATTATTGCCTACATAAAATTAGCATCATCAAATATTTTCCTAAAATAGATAAATTAATTAAAAAAATAGTTACTGATGCATAATTAATGTTGGCAATTAGCCTAATTACCTACTCTTCTAGATTATATAGGTAATTATGTTAATTTTCGATGCTAACTTTATGTCGATATATTTTTTTAATTAATTTTTATATTTTGAGAAAATATTTGTTGACGCTAATTTTCCATAGGCAATAATGCCTAATTGCCTACACTTTATTTTTATGTAGGCAATAAGGTTAATACCTGATGCAAAATTTGCATTGATAAATATTTTTTTAATTAATTTTTTTATTTTAAATAATATTTATCGATGCTAAATTAGCATTGGCAATTAACCTTATTGCCTATCCGATAGTAAAACATAGGCAATTAGTCCTTATTGTTTACATAAATTTAGAATCAATAAATATTTTTTAAAATAAAAAAATTAATTAAAAAAATTACCAATGTAAAGTTAGTGTAGGCAATAATGCTAATTGCCTATGCTTATTACTTGCGTAACTAATTATCATAATTACCGATGCAACATTTGCATCGACAATTATTTTTTTTAATTATTTTTTTATAAATAATTTATCGATATAATTTTAAAATTTAAAGTTTATCTTCATCATTCATTATTAAATAATTATCATTAGAGTATCATCATAAAAGTCTACCTCAAATTGGTAGCTTTAACTATGTTGATCAATAAAATTTGATTTCGATGGTCACGAAAGATTGCACGATGATCTGATAGATAAAAATCACTGATGGATCTAAAAATTTATAATGATGATTTTGATGATATTTATAGTATACTATCAAAATTGTACTTCAATCGACATCATTATAATAGTTAATTTAGCATGAAATGATTTCGATCGTTAAATAAAAAATAAGTGATCAAATGGCCAAATGATGTCTGATTAAGGTAATTTTTCAGATAAATAATTTTTACTACTATTTTTATTATTTATATGGTGGTGACTATAAAATTCAAACCACACATATATGAACGATCTAAAACTATATGTCTTTTGACACTCATTCTTAAAGTCCTTAAGTAATTATATTTATACTTTTTAAGATTACTTAATGTGTATGGTTCATACATGCATAGTTTGGATTTTATGATCACCACCATACCAAGGATGAAAGTATTAGCAAAGATAATTATCTAAAAAATCACCTTAATCGAATGTCGTTTGGCCTTTTGATCTTTTTTTTTATTTAATGGCCGAAATCATCTTATGCTAAATTAATCATGATAATGATGTTCGATTAAAGTAAAATTTTGATAGTATGCTACAAATATCAGCAAAATTATCATTATAAATTTTTAGATCCATTGATAGTCTTTATTTATCAGATCATCATATGATCATTCATGACCATCAAAATCAAATTTTATTAATCAACGTAGCTAGGGCTACTAGATCAAGACAATCTTTTACGACGATACTCTAATGATAATTATTTAGATAATGAATGATAAAGATAGACTTTAACTCTAAAATTATATCGACTATTTAGATAATGATAATTTTTTTAAAAAAATAAAAAAATTAAATAAAATTTGTCGATGCATAGTTTGTATAGGAAATAAGCATAATTGCTTATGCTTAAAACTTACATAGGTAATTAGATAATTTCCTATGCTAAATTAGCATCGACAAAAGTTTTTATTTTTTATTATTTTTTTAATTTTAGTAAAATATTTTTTGATGCTAATTTAGCATAGGTAAATAATATATTTGCTGACGGTAAATTTTGCATAGGTAATTATCATTATTTTTGATGCCAACTTTGCATCGATGAATAGTTGCAAATAAAAATAAAAGTCCGCGAACCCATTTCCCTCCATGCATTTTCATCTCCCACCCCCGCCCTCCTATTTCTCCTGAACCCTATCTCCCTATCAAACCCACTCCCACGCCCCCATTTGCCTCTCTCCCTCCCTTTCCCTCAGTTGTTGGTCATCATCACCACTGCCATTAGTCTCATCACCACCATCATTGGTCATCATCACCACCATCGGTATGCTACAGTTGCCATCACATCACACCACTGCCAACTTTCAAAGGTAAACCCTTTTTTTTTTGTGGCTCCATGAGGAAGGGAGGAATGGGGGGGGGTGGGTCGGTGGTTGGGGCCGAGGGTGGACCGTCGTGTTCGGGGGGGAAGGGATGGCCGTCGGGGCCGGGGGGGTTTTGTGTTCCCGCAGATGGCCGCTGTGAAAGAAAAGTACCCTATAAGCCAATCGCAAGTGTGTTGCGATGGGACTTTTTTACAATTTTTCAACTCATGAAATGATATTTATTATTATTTGAGGTATTGATTCATCATATTAGCTGCATTTATTATGTCTAGGATTATGATGAACCCCAAAATTAGGATAATGATTTTAGAAGACATGAATTGGTCATTCTAGTGAGACCTAAAATCTTAATATTAAATATTTTGATCATAAGAGCATTGAGTCGGGGATCAATATTTGGATAGACTGGTACATCCTATGTATGCTCAATGGAGAGGGTGGCAGATCTCATAGCCACTTGTGTGAGATACTAATATAAGGATGTGAGTGCTTATTTGAGAAATGAGTCCACTGAATTGACTCGATGAAAGAGAACATCTTATGAAAGCCTTATTTGCATGTCAAAGATGATTCTCTACGTGGGAGTTGTGCAAGTGATCCTTAGACCTGAGACCACCATGGAATCTTATGCACATGAATTCATATTTTAGTTCATACCCAGGCATGGTATTAAGATATGTACGGAGTGTTCTAGATATGGTGGAGTGTGTATAAAGGTTGTGAGTAGGTCAAGATGGAATCAATCACTCCTAATAAAGGAGATCGTATCCTGTGTATTCTCAATCCTAGATGACTCGAGAAAAGACTTTTGGCCAAAAGTAGGAAGAAGATTAGAAAAAGTTTCTAAGCTTTTTCATTGGAGTTATCATTGGTTAATTGAGAATCGATATGAATATGTGTTTGAGTTTGACATGATTCCATACTCATGAACATATTCAGGGTGCAAGGATGATCGAAGGATTGAATTGCATGGTAATTTACCACTAAAGGGTAGATTTGGTATTTTTATCAAATTCCATATCTTTTGGATAGTCATGATACATTGTTAGATGTCAATCTTGATTTTTAGATTTTTGATCGAATTAAAAAATTTAATTCGATCGTCAATTAAAAAGGATTCTAATTGTTGAACTCGTATTAGCTCGATTGGATCTAAATCGAATAGATTTAAATCTAATAAAATTTGGTCAACTTATACCTGAACCTACTATTAGTTAGATGTGAACCCAATGGGTCACACACATATAAAATTGGCCAAGGACCCTTTTGAAAAAGGTTGATTGAAATTTTGGATTTAATCAGGGTTCCGGTAAGCATGCTAGCACGTGTGGAAACCCTTGCTCCTTTGGAGACCAAGTTGGTCCCATCCCTTGCTAATTAGCTAGCCTAATTTAGTAGACATTTGGGTTAGGTCATATTACCTGGAAGCAGTCCAAATTGGGGCACCACATCCCATGTTAACGCCAAATATGAAGAGTCCAATTTGTGGTGGACTCTTGGTGTAAAACAGGTTCTGCCTACAAGTGTTGGCATGGGTAGAAGAAAAAATATTATTTTTTATGGATTAAAATATGTGTGTAGCCCACATCACCCTCTATCTTTTGATACACATCTCAAAGAATGAGATATATTTTTTCTAAAATTTTTGGAGAAGAGAAAAAATTAGAAAAAGAAGGATGTCTTGCATGCACATAGAAACATCATGTCTCTCCATGATTTGGAGAGTCCTTATCCCAAACAAATCTTTTAGATTAGAATATTTTTAGTGATGACATTTTCTACTTGATATGAAATTTTGATAATTTGTTTGGATTTTTTTCAGACTTATCTGGATGCCAAACGGATGCCACAAGTCCGTCCTGATGCCTGCACATGAGGTGATCAACACTTGCATGAAAAGGTGTGAGGATAGCATCCTTTCATGAGAATTTTATCACTATTTTTAAGTTTTTGGAATTTAGATTGAATCCCCAATCCATGTGAATTTTTGAGAATTTTTCTAATTTGAGAAGAGATGTGAAAATATCCCTTCTTTGGTTGCATGTGTGCAGACCAGGGTGCTGATCGACGTATCATGGATAAGAGTCCTTCTGCTTGAAGGAACTCTTATCTCTGATAATCAGATCCGATATGCCTTTTGGATAAGGTATGTCCCTCTCTTTTGCATCCCTCTGGTGGCTATAAATAGGCTTGGGTGCTAGGTATCCGATGAATCTAAGAGGAATTTTTAATTTCTCTCCTGTTACTCTCTTTTCTTTCTTACAATCTATCTTAATTTTAGGATAAGGCTTTAAGATTTAAGACAAAGCCTTATCTGGTCCTAACAAGAGTTGTAAGGGTCCTAAAAAAGGAGAATCAAAAGTTCAGAGAAAGTTCTAAGAGGGTGAGGTCAGGCTCTTGAAGAAATTTGATCGGTACGAGACTAGTCGAGTTCTAGGGGCTAGAACTCTTAAGCAAAGTGAAGAAGGAGCGCTGTCTTTGGTTCAATTTCTGTATGGATCACCATTGGAGGACAGACACTTGAATATTGTGTAAAAATTAAGATTAGTGCTACAGATATTCTTCTTATCCTAATTTATATTTATTATGCTTTGATTATTATAGTCAAGAGTTTTTGGGCATTAGGGCTTCCGGTGCATTGAGTGCTTTGAATGAAAATTTTAAACACCTAACCCTTTCGCTGTGCCATCAAACCCAACAGTGATATCAGAGTCTATCTTGATTTATGTAATCAAATATTAAATTATTATTTTGATTGTGATCAAGCGTGAGTTTTGGTTTGGTTCAAGTCGGGTCAAGGGTTGAACCCGATTGAACATCCAAACCCTATCATGTCTTAGAGATATGTTTTAAATATAAAATGCATGATGTATGTATAAAACTTTTTTAGTAGCTTAGTACTCTAATTGAAGTTCATCACCAGACCGTCCGATCATAAGAGCAAGTAGGGTTCAAAGATCCTCTCTTCCTATTCAATAGGTACTCTTATGGCGTGTAGAGGTGCCACTGTGATGTTCTAAGAAGAAGAACCGTGAAAAGAGTGTTTTATATTCATGAATGTTATTAGAACTTCATGCATATATGATATGCTTGAGATGTTTAGTTATAATCATAATGTATGATTCTGCTTCCATATCTTAGAGATATGATAAGATGCCATAATTAGTTGTTATGATTATTAAGATACAACTATTATAGTGCATTCTTATGATAGATTGAATTAGGATATGTTTGAGACCATTAAAGCCCTCATAAAAATTATATTAAGTCATAGTGTTGTGAACCAGAAGCTGATCTATTTTCTTGAATTGATTAATTAATGATGTCTAAGGAGTGTTTCAAGTGCGATGGTTATTTAATTGATTCTATTGCTGGCTTGACCAATTTTATTGGTGTCTAAGAAAAGTAATGGGGGGATCTCCACCAATCTTAACATTTTTTTGACCAATTAGATTAGTTCGAATCTTGAATAAAGGTAGCTTAGTATTTTAAACACTACTAAGGGCCTTCCTTCATGCTAGGTTAATGTTACATCATGAACTATGGCTAGTTTGTTGTGTTACCATAAGACTTATCATAAGGATTGATATAATATAATTCTGATGCATAAAAGATGTTTACGATAATTTTGGATATACTGCTTTGTTGTGCTAACACAAGGGCAATTATATTTGATTTTGACTGTATTGAAATGAAGGGTCTTACTTAACTAAAATATTATAGCTTGTTGTGTTAACACAAGCTAATAATATTTTAGAGGCCAAGATAAAATATTGAGAATGCATGAGATGTAATTGAAAAGAGTTTTCTACCTATGAACTCATAAGGGTTTATTGTGTAAACACAAGATCGTTATGAGGAATTAGGATCTCAATCTCACTAAGATAAATATAAAATATATCTCATTTATCATAAGAGAGGGCTATGGTATCTGATAAAATAGTGAGAGACATAACTAGTTTAAAAGTTCTCATCTAGTTATGCATGTCAAATATGAGTGGTCTGCTTATACTATTATTTTTATGTAGATTTAAGTCTATATTATGGCTTCTTTATTTTTACTCCATCATAATAAAACTATGTTGATCGATCCAACTATGTGGATTGGTTGAGAAACTTACAAATTAGGTTTATATCGAAAAAGAACTTCGATATTCTAGATATTTCTGACCCTAGTTTGGTCAGTAATAATGAGAAGATAATGATATCCGTATGGATATTATTTATAAAAAATTTAGATATTGGGAGTATAATTGCAAGAATTATCTTGCAAGAATGAAGCAGGGTGCAAGTATAACACCAAAAGATATGTATATGATACAAATCTATTTTTTATTGAGTGATTCAGACTCTGATATTTGGATATTGGATACCATCTGCGGATCGCACATTTATAATTTATTACAGTGACTATAGAATATCAAAGGTCTGAAAAAAGGTGACCTCGAGCTTTACAACGCAAGTGGAGAGTCTATTAGCACAAAGACTGTAGAAACCTATATGCTTGATTTACCTTCAGACAAAATTTTAGAATTAAAAGACTATTATTACATGCCAAAGATCATTAGAAATATTATTTGTATACCTTTGTTGTTAAAACAAGGTTATGAAATAAGGCTAATGAAAAATGGATGCTTCATTTTTTTTTAATAAATTTTATGACAGTGGTTATATTGATAACAATCTTTTAATTCTTGTACTCCATGAAAATATTTTTATATTAAAAGAAATATGAAAAGAAAGAGAAAAAATGTGAATTTCACATATCTCTGACATTATCGTCCTAGTCATATTAGTGAGTCAAGGATAAATAAGTTATACAAAGAAGAATTTTTGATCCAAATGATTATGAATCATTGGGGACTTATAAATCTTATCTCATGGGTAAGATGACCAAGACTCTATTTTCTTAATATGGAGAGAGAACAAGTGAGTTGTTAGCTCTAGTACATATAGATGTATATGGACTGATAACAACTCAGGTCAGAAGAAGATACTCCTATTTTATTACCTTTACAGATGATTTATTAAAGTTCAGATATGTGTATCTTATGAAACATAAATTTGAAGCTTTTGATAAGTTCAAAGAGTATCAAGGTATGGTCGAGAAACAAACTGGAAAAAGTATCAAAGTTCTTCGATCTGATCGAAGAAGAGAGTACTTATCCAGTGAATTTCTTGATCATCTTAAAAGTAAAGGTATTCTCTCTAAATGGACCCCTTCTTATACACCTCAGTTAAATGGTATAGCAGAAAGGAGGAATTACACTTTAATAGATATGGTGCAGTCTATGATATGCTTCACCGATCTCTCAATATCTCTCAATATCTCTCAATATCTCTCAATATATGATTGCCACATATATATTAAATAGAATGCCTTCAAAGTCTGTTGCAAGCACTCCATATGAGATATGGAATGGAAGGAAGCCTAATCTTAAACATCTTAAGACTTTGGACTGTCCTACTTATGCAAAAATATTTTTGAACATAAGCTTAATGCTAGATCAGACAAGTATAGGTTTGTAGAGTATCTTAGTAAAATTAATGGATATTATTTCAACCATCCTACTGAACAAAAGGTGTTTATTAGTAGGCACGCCACTTTCTTGAAACATGAATTTATCCAAGAAGGAGGCAGTGGGAGGAATATTGAATTTATGAAAGTTCATGATCTACAAATCGATCCAGAAATATCAGTGGTTGGACCACAAGAAGATCCTCCATCAAAAATATCCAAAAATGAGGTACATCCACTATACACACCTCCTCTCTGAAGGTCAGATAGAGTACGTCAAACATCTCTGAGATATAATTTTGTCATTGAGAATAACAATTCTATCAACATCATTTAGGATGTTGATCCACTGACCTATTCAGAAGTCGTCATGAGTAGGGACTCAGACAGATAGTTGGAAGCTATGAAATCTGAGATGGACTTGATGAATACCAACCAAGTGTTGACCTTGGTTGATGCACCTAAGGGTGTGACCCTAGTATAGGGTGCAAGTGGGTCTTCAAAAGGAAGATCAAAGTAGATGGCCAAGTAGAAACCCTGGATAGATCGAATGATGGCGAAGCAACATTCAAGAACTTGTTGGTGCATGGTTTCCATATAATTCATCTCTTTGATCCTAATACTCGAGGATGATCTAAGATTTAACTATCAATCCTAGATAAGTCATTCATATTTTATTCCAATCTTTCAAATCCATCACATGGATTATCCGAGCTCAGATTTTGCTAAACTGAAATACATTGATACATTAACTCCTACTAATTCAGAGGGGTCAATCCCATCTTGACTCATGCACCAACTTGACAAGTACTTGACTACACCCAAAACCCTTCCATCACTGAATTATAAACTCAGATAGTCCGATACCAAAGTACAGTAAGTTGCTTGCAAGTCACCACGGTGATCTCAGATCGGAGGGACACTTATGCCTATATCCTTCGTGAGCTACCCTTGACAGCAGAGTGCTCCACAGTTAGTTATGTTCAGTGACGATGTACTCCTATATCTCACTTGCATGTCATACCAATATCTCTACATCATTTGGTTATGAGGAAAACCAATACATATGGCACACAACGACCTACACTTGATATCGCTATCATCCTAATAATAGCATATTGTTTGATCACAAATTAGTTTAAAGATTATGCGATAAATCCTCTTTTATCGATCAAAGTAATCCTAAGGACTTCATGACAACATAGGAGTTTGTTAGAAGATGTGATCTTGTGATGAAGAAGGTCAAATAACTTTTATTATTTATCAATTCATATATAACTAAAATTAGTATAATTGTCAAACGATTGGCTTTAGGACATATTTTCCAACAACTTCCACTTGGACTAAAGTCAATCAATATAGTATCTGTTGGTGCAAAAATCTGCTTGCGCCGGAGAAGCTGGAGTCGGGGAAGCCGCGGTCGCCGCCGGGACCTGCAAGGGAAGTCTAAATCGGAGGTGGGGTTGCTCCGGCAAGACCCTCCGATGCTCAAGTCAGTTCTCTGCCTCAACAAGAATGGAGTGCTTGAACGGAGAATTTAGCAGAGTTTTGAGATAAGAGATGAGCTTAGAGAATAACGTATCTGGGTCCCCCTTTTATAGGCGGAGGAGGCAACGGATTGATGGCGATATTTGTAACCGTCTGGTAGTGGGCCGCCCATGGTCAGGAGAATTGATTGCAAAGGGTCGTGGAGTAGACGCGTGGCCATCATCGTGGCTCGCCACATGGAATCTGTTACAAGGGGTGGAGCAGCGTCCGTTGTCGTGACTCGCCAGCGGATGGGAGAATCGCATGGAATCCATCGCAGGAGGTGGAGCAGGTTCGTGGCCGTTATTGTGGCCTGCCAGGGGATAGTGGAGCTGTGCAGGATCTGCCACAGGAAGTGGAGCAGGGTGGCGATGGTTACTGCGGCCTGTCAGGGAATGATGGAACTGCGCGGAGTCCGCCACAGGAAGTGGAGCAGGGTCGTGGCCGTTTTGGTGGCCTGCTAGGGGGCGCGGATCTGTTGATTGAAGCTCGGCAGCGGCCGGAGCTCAGTTTCTGTAGAGGTCCGGGAGAGGTCCTCCTGGCGGTTGGGGTCGTGGGTGGAGCCCGACTTCCGGGGGAGTCCGGGCGGAACCCAACCCTCTCGGAGCTGAAGTTGCGGGCGGAGCCCGGCTCCCGTAGGAGTCCGGGCGAAGTCCTCAGCAGCCGTTGTTGAGGACGGAGCCCGGCTCCCATAGGAGTCCGGGCGGAGTCTGCTTGCGGCTGCAGTCGTTGGCGTTGAGGACGAAGTCCGGCTCCCTTAAGAGTACGGGCGAAGTCCTCCTGCAATCAAAATTAAAGGCGAAGTCCGGCTCTCGTAGGAGTCCAAACGGGGCTTACCAGTGGTTGGCGCTGAGGACGAAGCCCGGCTCCCATAGGAGCCCGATCGGAGCTGTGCTGTGGTTGGTGTCGGCGGTGGAGCCCGGCTCCCGCAGGAGTCCGGGCGGAGCATTCTGCAATCAAAGTTAAAGATGGAGTCCGGCTTCCGTAAAAGTCCGGACGGAGCTTACCATCAGCTGGTACTGAGGGCGGAGCCCGGCTTCTGTAGGAGTCCGGGCGGAGCCGAGCTACTGTTGATGTCGAAGGCAGAGCCCGGCTCCCGTAGGAGTCCGGGCAGAGCTGAGCTGCTGTTGATATCGAAGGCGGAGCCTGGCTCCCGTAGGAGTCCGGGCGGAGCTGAGCTGCTCGAAGTCGAAGGTGGAGCCCGGCTCCCGTAGGAGTCCGGGCGGAGCTGAGCTGCTCGAAGTCGAAGGCGGAGCCCGGCTCCCGTAGGAGTCCAGGTGGAGCTGAGCTGCTGTTGATATCGAAGGCGGAGCCCGGCTCCCGTAGGAGTCCGGGCGGAGCTGAGCTGCTCGAAGTCGAAGGCGGAGCCCGGCTCCCATAGGAGTCCGGGCGGAGCTGTTCTGATGTTGCAGCGGAGCCCGGCTCCCGTAGGAGTCCGAGCGGAGCTGAGCTGCTCGAAGTCGAAGGCGGAGCCCGGCTCCCGTAGGAGTCCGGGCGGAGCTGTTCTGATGTTGCGGTGGAGCCCGGCTCCCGTAGGAGTCCGGGCGGAGCTGTTCTGATGTTGCGGCGGAGCCCGGCTCCCGTAGGAGTCCGGGTGGAGCTGAGCTGCTCGAAGTCGAAGGCGGAGCCCGGCTCCCGTAGGAGTCCGGGCGGAGCTGTTCTGCTGTTGATATCGAAGGCGGAGCCCGGCCCCCGTAGGAGTCTGGGCGGAGCTGAGCTGCTCGAAGTCGAAGGCGGAGCCCGGCTCCCGTAGGAGTCCGGGCGGAGCTGAGCTGCTCGAAGTCGAAGGCGGAGCCCGGCTCCCGTAGGAGTCCGAGCGGAGCTGTTCTGATGTTGCGGCGGAGCCCGACTCCTGTAGGAGTCCGGGCGGAGCTGAGCTGCTCGAAGTCGAAGGCGGAGCCCGGCTCCCGTAGGAGTCCGGGCGGAGCTGTTCTGATGTTGCGGTGGAGCCCGGCTCCCGTAGGAGTCCGGGCGGAGCTGTTCTGATGTTGCGGCGGAGCCCGGCTCTCGTAGGAGTCCGGGTGGAGCTGAGCTGCTCGAAGTTGAAGGCAGAGCCCGGCTCCCGTAGGAGTCCGGGCGGAGCTGTTCTGATGTTGCGGTGGAGCCCGGCTCCCGTAGGAGTCCGGGCGGAGCTGTTCTGATGTTGCGGCGGAGCCCGGCTCCCGTAGGAGTCCGGGTGGAGCTGTTCTGATGTTGCGGCAGAGCCGGACTCCCGTAGGAGTCCGGGCGGAGCTGTTCTGATGTCGATTCCACCGAGGGTTTCGGCTCTGGGTATTTTATACCCAACACCAGTCCCCCTACTTTCGAGTTTGAATTTCAAGCAAAGGAAGTACACAGAGAGAAAGATGGATACAGCCGAAACCGTCCCTTCGAATCCTGCGCACTGCCGCCTCCAGATATTTTGGCATTAATTGAGCGCGTGCCGGAGTCTTTTCGAATTGGAGCGGTACGAGGGGACGCTTCGAAAATCCCGTAGGTACACTGGCCTAGGTACGGTGCAATTATGATCCCGCCAACCGTCAGCCGCTTTTAGCCGTCTGCCAGGGGGAGTGGGACACGCGTCGGATGTGGACTGGCCAGGGGGATTCGCGATCATTATGGCACCGGATCCCAGGGTCTATTTAAACCCGTCCCCCCCTTCAGGCATCCTACTCCATTCCTGAGTTTTCGCTGGTGTCTGCCTTCTCTTCGAGTGCCTGCTCTAGTGAACGTCTTCTCGAGCCGTAGGTGCCTCCCGTTTCTCGTTCCCCAGGTCCCCAGAGCAATATAGGTTAGTGCCAACCTTCTTCTCACCGCCTAGGGGCTTCTCCTCTCTTCATTACTTTTGTGTCTCCTTCCGAGTTGGCCTTCGACGTCTCGTTCCCCTTTCGGTCTGCCCTTTTAGGATCCTTTAGGTTCTCCCTCCGAAACTGCTCAAAATGTCTTCCGACTCTTCTGCTCCCGTCAGTTCCGAGAGTTCTTCTGCTTCGAATCCCCAGGTCCCTGTCTCTGCGGACGAACCCGCGTCCGGGGTAGGGCCTCGCCCGGTTTTTGCACCGGGCGCCATTCCATGTTCGTCGACTCCGGATGAACTCCTTCTGATAAGGGTTCGATATGGGGTTCCTCCGGAGTATGACCTGGAGCTATCTGGCCCCTCTGACCGGGCCAGCGCTCCTCCTCCTGGTCGCTTCTGTTTGTATCAGGAGGCATTCCGTGTCGGACTCCAGCTTCCGCTTCCTATCTTCGTTGCCGCCTTCTTCCGCTTCTTAGACATTTCTCTCGCCTCCGTGGCCCCAAATTCCTTTAGGTTCTTGATAGGGTTTCTTTCTCTCTGCCACATAGTCGAGGTCCAGCCATCCCTCTCCTTGTTCAGGCATTTTTACACCTTCAAACGCCATCCTTCAGCGAAGGACTGGTGGTACTTCTCCCCCTAGTTTGGTAAGAAGGAGTTGCTGAAGGGCGCCCCTTCTTCGATTCACAATTGAAAGGAGAAATTTCTCTTTGTCTACTGCCCGACCCTGGAACTGGGCCTGCCCCCTTGGGGGTCTCTGAGGGATTCCGTCCGCCGGGCTCCCAGCCTGGGAGAGGACGACCTCCAGGCCGCCCAGAAGCTTCTAAGTTATCCCGCTCCTTCCCTTCCTAACCTTCTGAAGGAGCAGCTTCTTTTCAACATCGGCCTGAGCCCTCAGGATCCAGCAAGTACTTATCTTTTCTTTTCTTGCCTCCTTCTTCTTCTCTTTATTTTTTCCTTCCCGCTCTTTTCTTTCCCTTTCTTTCTCTCTTTTTCTCTTCTTTTCTCTCTCTCTCTTTTTTTTTTTTTTTTTTTTTTGACTCTGGACTGATCGGTGCCGCTTCTTCTTTCTTTTTTCTTTTTCTTTCTTTTCTTCTTTTCTTTTTTTTTTTTTTTTTTTTAGCAATGGACGTCGAAGCCACGCGGATGCTCGCCAAGGGCATGAGAGCTCAGAAGAGGAAGAGCGCGACGGCCTCCGGATCGGCGAAGAGGGCCAGGGCGGAGGAGACGAGCTTGGCTGCGCCCGTCCAGGCGACCCCGGCCATCGACATTCCTTCAGATGCCGAGCCAGCGGCCCCCCGGGCTTCCTCAAGGAGCCCGCCGACTGGGGCCCCCGTTCTGGGGGCTCGCCCCACGGAGGCGCCCGCCGCGGGGAGGAGGAAGAAATCGGTGGCTCGCAGGGTGAGCAGCCACCGAGCTGCTGCAGACAAGTCCGTCTGCTCCGAGGGGGGATCAGAGAACCCCTTCAACGACAAGGACCTGATCAGGCGGCTGCTTGATGGCTGCATTCTGTCCGACGTCGTGGAGAGGATCGACCGCATCGATCCCGAGCAGCGGGCTTGGAATTCTTTGGGGTCCTTCCTTGAGGTAAGCGGATGTTTATTTGCATGGTCACTCGGCCTTTGTTGTAATTCTCTATCCGTCTTTGCAGATTGGGCACCAGCTCTTCGCCTATGTCGAGGCGACGAGCCACATGAGAAGGGACCTCCTTCAGGCAGAGGAGCGCTGCCAGGCCGAGGTTGCTCGCTTCCAAGCGAAGACGGCCGAAGTAGCCGCCCTCCAGGAGGCCCTGGAGAGAGAGAGACAGGCCCGGGAAGAGGAGAGACAAGCCCGGGAGGAGGAGAGACGAATCTTGGAGGAATCGGCGAGGAAGGCGGAGGCCGAGGTCGCCCATTTGGCCAAGCAAACTTCGGTTCTGGTCTTGGAGGCCAGGGCCCTTGCGGTGGAGGAGTTCAAGGTCTCCGCGGAGATGAGGGAGCTGAACGTCCAGTTCGGCCAGGAGGCGTTCACTAAGGGGTTCAAGCTCTGCCAAGAGAAGGTGGCCAGTAGATACCCGGACCTCGATCTCGGCTTTCTTGAGGAATCTGAAGATGAGGCCGGCCCTTCGTCCGCTGCCACCGCAGTTGCACCCCCCGCGCCGAGTCCTCCACCTCCTGCCCCTGAGGTCTGAGACCTTCGATCTTGTGCCTTTATTTTGTCGCCATATTTCCTTTCTGTTTGTCTTCAAAATTAATCAATAAAGTCAAATTTCTTGTTGTGGATGGTCTCTCCTTCCCCCTCCTCCTCCTTTCTGCCTTCCTTCTTGTAATGAGTCGGTCTTTGACGCTTGCACCTTCCGATGGCAGTGCCCTGCTGAAGCACTTCCCTTGCCCCTGGGGGTCCCGCTGAAGTCAACTATCCAGTGGCTGAAAAAGGAGGTCCTCCACCTGACGAAGAAGTTGAAGAAGTCAGAGGGCAAGCTCCGCAAGTCGAGAGAATGTCATTCCGAAGCCATCGCTGAGGCCGCCCACTTTAGGGGTCTCCAAGTGAAGGCCATCATGGATTACAGCCGGAGGAAGGCAAACTTCACAAAGGAGCTCGAGGAATGTAAGAAAAGCGCCAGCGACCGAACTTGGGCTCAAGAAGCCAGGATCAGCGCCCTTAAGGTGGAGCTATCAGCTGCGAAGAGGAAGATCGACCAGCTGGAAGGAAACTCATCTCGGCTCCCGGCACGGGTTGATGATGAACAGAAGTGGTCGCAGAAGGTCTCCGACCTCCAGAAGCAGCTTCAAGACGCTGAGATGAGCCACGACGTGCAGCGGGCCAGCTGGCGTCGGTAAGTGGAAGAGTACAAAGGGAGATTCCGGCAGGCAGCGGACGAGGTTGTTCGTCTCCAGAGGCAGCTGGTTACTAGGGTGCAGCTTACTACCGCCCAAGATGCCGAAGAGCTCCAAGCCCTGAGAGGCACTGTCGAAGGGATTTCTGTCTCCCTTGGGGAGAAGACAGCCGAGCTTCAACAAGTGAAAATCCAACTGGCGCTTGAGCAGAAGGCCATCGTGGACGCAGAGGCGGAGTCCGAAGTTCTGTGGAAGCGACGTCGAGAAGCGGAGGCTGAGAGCCGGCAACTTCGTCAGGCACTCCAGGATACGCTGCGGAAGAAGGAAGAACTAGAAGAAGCAGTGGAGAAGCTAAGGCAGTCCTGGTTGAGGGATGGAGGTGATAACCCTAGGTCGGAGGGAGCGGGGCCTCCTTAGAGCTCTTTTGTCTTTATGTAGTTACTTTCTTTTTGTCATTTTGTCCTTCTTTCCCTGGCCATCCTGGCCCTGTAGTACATATATCGAAAATGAAGAAAAAAAAGTACTTTGTGTTACCTTGTCCATGCGTAGCACTGATATTGTCGTCCGTTGACCCTTTCTCGTCGTTTGGCTTGTTTGACTTAGATGCCGTCGTGGGAGGGGGCTCTTCCCTTCCATCCGACCTTGTCATGCGGCCAAGTCTCGCCACCATTTTTAACCCTTGCTGGCGAAGTAGCGGATGGAGCCCGGCTTCCGTAGGAGTCCGGGCGAAGTCTTCCTTGGCGGCGGAACCCGGCTCCCGTAGGAGTCCGGGTGAAGTCTTCCTTAGAGTAGGAACCCGGCTCCCATAGGAGTCCGGGTGAAGTCTTCCTTGGCGGCGGAACCCGGCTCTCGTAGGAGTCCGGGTGAAGTCTTCCTTGGAGTAGGAACCCGGCTCCCGTAGGAGTCCGGGTGAAGTCTTCCTTGGCGGCGGAACCCGGCTCCCGTAGGAGTCCGGGTGAAGTCTTCCTTGGCGATGGAACCCGGCTCCCGTAGGAGTCCGGGTGAAGTCTTCCTTGGCGGCGGAACCTGGCTCCCGTAGGAGTCCGGGTGAAGTCTTCCTTGGCGGCGGAACCCGGCTCCCGTAGGAGTCCGGGTGAAGTCTTCCTTGGAGTAGGAACCCGGCTCCCGTAGGAGTCCGGGTGAAGACTTCCTTGGCGGCGGAACCCGGCTCCCGTAGGAGTCCGGGTGAAGACTTCCTTGGCGGCGGAACCCGGCTCCCATAGGAGTCCGGGTGAAGTCTTCCTTGGCGGCAGAATCCGGCTCCCGTAGGAGTCCGGGTGAAGTCTTCCTTGGCGACGGAACCCGGCTCCCGTAGGAGTCCGGGTGAAGTCTTCCTTGGCGGTGGAACCCGACTCCCGTAGGAGTCCGGGTGAAGTCTTCCTTGGAGTAGGAACCCGGCTCCCGTAGGAGTCCGGGTGAAGTCTTCCTTGGCGGCGGAACCTGGCTCCCGTAGGAGTCCGGGTGAAGTCTTCCATTTTGCTCGAGCCGATGCGAGGTTCTCCTCTTGTTACCAGCCTGGCTTGTGGGGGCGCGTCAGGGCGCTGTAAGGCCTCTCCCCCCTCCGGTCTAAAAGAACCGGGCCTTCGACTTCGCTCATGCCAGGATGAGGTTCTCCTCCTGTTCCTGACATGGCTATGGGGGCACATTAGGGCGTTGCAAGGCCTCTCCCCCCATCCAGTCTAAAAGAACCGGGCCTTTGACTTTGCTCAAGTTAGGGCGAGGTTTTCCTCCTGTCCCTAACAGGGCTGTGGGGGCACATTAGGGCGTTGTAAGGCCTCTCCCCCCATCTGGTCTAAAAGAACCGGGCCTTTGACTTTGCTCAAGTTAGGGCGAGATTTTTCTCCTGTCCCTAACAGGGCTGTGGGGGCACATTAGGGCGTTGTAAGGCCTCTCCCCCCATCTGGTCTAAAAGAACCGGGCCTTTGATTTTGCTCAAGTTAGGGCGAGGTTTTCCTCCTGTCCCTAACAGGGCTGTGGGGGCACATTAGGGCGTTGTAAGGCCTCTCCCCCCATCCGGTCTAAAAGAACCGGGCCTTTGACTTTGCTCATGCCAGGACGAGGTCTCCTCCTGTTCCTGGCATGGCTGCATTTTTGGCGGGATCCTACCCAGTCACAATACATCCACACTAGGAGGGAGGGACACGTTAGGCAAAAAGAAAAGTAGATTCAAGGCAAAATAGTGAGTGATACATTTACAGTTTTCCCGCTCCTCCTTGAGGCCCTCTGGTGATGGAGTCGATGGTCCCGATGGGAGGTCGGTCCCTGGGTTGCTCCTCCCTTTTCTGCGGTTCAGGCGGCGGGAGGGCTCTTGGCCGGTCTCCTCTACCCTTGGGCCTACGGCGGATGAATCTGTCGAGTCGACCTCGCCGAATGAGCTCCTCGATCTTGTCCTGGAGCTGGATGCATTCCTCCGTGTCGTGGCCGTGGTCGCAGTGGTAGAGGCAGAACTTGTTGGGGTTGTGCTTCCCGGGGTGTGTGCGCATCCTCTCCGGCCTAGGGAGCTGCTCCCTGACTTCCATCAATACCTGGGCCTTCGAGGCGTTGAGGGGGGCGTAGTTGCAAAATTTCCCTGGTGGGGAACCCCACCGAAACCTGTTGTCCGGGCTTCTCTGCCTGCGTGCCCGAGGTGGAGTGTGGGCGCGCTTATGTCTAGGAGGGGATCGGGAGCGAGGCCGGGCTTCCTTTGGCCTCTTCTCAGCTGCGGGTTTACTCGAATCTCCCGCCTGACGCTCCCTTGCTGTCTCTTCGTCCTTCATCTTGAAGGCTTCTTCTGCTCGGGCGTATCCTTCAGCCCGAGCCAGTAAATCGGCAAAATCCCTGGGGTACTTCTTCTCCAGGGAGTACAAAAGATCATTCTTCTGAAGGCCACCTTTCAGGGCAGCCATGGCAACTGACTGGTCCAAGTTTCGGACCTCCAATGCCGCGATGTTGAAGCGGTTGACGTAGGCCCGTATGGACTCCCCTTCCCTCTGCTTGATGTTGATGAGGGACTCCAAACCCTTTCGGGGACGCCGGCTGCTGACAAAATGGGCCACAAATTGATGGCTCATTTGATCGAAGGAAAATATGGTACCCGGCTTCAGAGCCGAGTACCAGTTCCTTGCTGCTCCATTCAAAGTAGACGGGAAAGCCCGGCACAAGATGGCGTCAGGTGCGTCGTGAAGCAGCATCATCGTTCGGAAGGCCTCCAGATGATCAACCGGGTCCGACGTCCCGTCGTAGCTTTCGAACTGGGGAAGCTTGAAGTTCGACGGGATCGGTTCCTGCATAATCATTTGGGAGAAGGGAGGGTCAGTGCAAATATCCTCACCATAAGCGGGAGGCACGTGGCAGAGTTCTTCGATCCGCCAGTTCATCTCCTAGAGCCTCCGGTCCAGGAAATCCTCTCGACTTCAAGTCTCGAGGGTCCTTTGGCAGAATGGGGGTAGGGATCTTCCAGGGGTGGAGTCGTGATCCGACTGAGGGCTCTCTACCCTCGGATTCGCCTTCTCGGGAAGGACGGGGCGGCTGGCCCAGGTGGCCCGCCCCGCCGTCGGGTTCTGGCATTCTGGAGACACCCCCTCCGGATGCGCCGACGCCTACGGTTGCTGCTGCTGCATCGCTTGTACGGCTTCGACGAGGCCCTTGACCTGCTGCGCCAGCAAGTCAAATTGCTCCGCACCGACCGCCGCCGCCGGAGGGGGAGGAGGAGGAGGCTGAGAAACTGGAGGGGAGGCCAGAGCCTGAGATCTGGCCGCGGAGGCCGTAGACCGCCGGGTGGATGCCTTGCGCGGAGGCATCGAGTGCTGATCTCACGGGGGAAGATTAGGAGTGGGTGACGGAGAGATGGTCGGAGACGGCTCCGTTGAACACTCCTTCAAGAACAAGGGTGCTGCGAAGGTTCAGCCCTTCCTCTAGCGCCAATCCTGTTGGTGCAAAAATCTGCTTGTGCCGGAGAAGCTGGAGTCGGGGAAGCCGCGGTCGCCGCCGAGACCTACAAGGGAAGTCTAAACCAGAGGTGGGGTTGCTCCGGCAAGACCCTCTGACGCTCAAGTCAGTTCTCTGCCTCAACAAGAATGGAGTGCTCGAACGGAGAATTTAGCAGAGTTTTGAGATAAGAGATGAGCTTAGAGAATAACGTATCTGGGTCCCCCTTTTATAGGCGGAGGAGGCAACAGATTGATGGCAACGTTTGTAACCGTCTGGTAGTGGGCCGCCCATGGTCAGGGGAATTGATTGCAAAGGGTCGTGGAGTAGACGCGTGGCCATCACCGTGGCTCGCCACGTGGAATCTGTTACAAGGGGTGGAGCAGCGTCCGTTGTCGTGACTCGCCAGCGGATGGGAGAATCGCATGGAATCCATCGCAGAAGGTGGAGCAGGTTCGTGGCCGTTATTGTGGCCTGCCAGGGGATAGTGGAGCTGTGCGGGATCTGCCACAGGAAGTGGAGCAGGGTGGCGATGGTTACTGCAGCCTGTCAGGGAATGATGGAACTGCGCGGAGTCCGCCACAGGAAGTGGAGCAGGGTCGTGGCCGTTTTGGTGGCCTGCCAGGGGGTGCGGATCTGTTGATTGAAGCTCGGCAGCGGTCGGAGCCCGGTTTCTGTAGAGGTCCGGGAGAGGTCCTCCTGGCGGTTGGGGTCGTGGGTGGAGCCCGACTTTCGGGGGAGTCCGGGCAGAACCCAACCCTCTCGGAGCTGAAGTTGCGGGCGGAGCCCGGCTCCCGTAGGAGTCCGGGCGGAGTCCTCAGCAGCCATTGTTGAGGATGGAGCCCGGCTCCCATAGGAGTCCGGGCGGAGTCTGCTTGCGGCTGCAGTCGTTGGCGTTGAGGATGAAGTCCGGCTCCCTTAAGAGTACGGGCGAAGTCCTCCTACAATCAAAATTAAAGGCGAAGTCCGGCTCTCGTAGGAGTCCGAACGGGGCTTACCAGCGGTTGGCACTGAGGACGAAGCCCGGCTCCCGTAGGAGTCCGGTCGGAGCTGTGCTGTGGTTGGTGTCGGCGGTGGAGCCCGGCTCCCGTAGGAGTCCGGGCGGAGCATTCTGCAATCAAAGTTAAAGATGAAGTCTGGCTTCCGTAAAAGTTCGGACGGAGCTTACCATCAGCTTGTACTGAGGGCGGAGCCCGGCTTCCGTAGGAGTCCGGGTGGAGCCGAGCTGCTGTTGATGTCGAAGGCGGAGCCCGGCTCCCATAGGAGTCTGGGCGGAGCTGAGCTACTGTTGATATCGAAGGCGGAGCCTGGCTCCCGTAGGAGTCCGGGCGGAGCTGAGCTGCTCGAAGTCGAAGGCGGAGCCCGGCTCCCGTAGGAGTCCGGGCAGAGCTGAGCTGCTGTTGATATCGAAGGCGGAGCCCGGCTCCCGTAGGAGTCCGGGTGGAGCTGAGCTGCTCGAAGTCGAAGGCGGAGCCCGGCTCCCGTAGGAGTCCGGGTGGAGCTGAGCTGCTGTTGATATCGAAGGCGGAGCCCGGCTCCCGTAGGAGTCCGGGCGGAGCTGAGCTGCTCGAAGTCGAAGGCGGAGCCCGTCTCCCGTAGGAGTCCGGGCGGAGCTGTTCTGATGTTGCGGCGGAGCCCGGCTCCCGTAGGAGTCCGGGCGGAGCTGAGCTGCTCGAAGTCGAAGGTGGAGCCCGGCTCCCGTAGGAGTCCGGGCGGAGCTATTCTGATGTTGCGGCGGAGCCCGGCTCCCGTAGGAGTCCGGGCGGAGCTGTTCTGATGTTGCGGCGGAGCCCGGCTCCCGTAGGAGTCCGGGTGGAGCTGAGCTGCTCGAAGTCAAAGGCAGAGCCCGGCTCCCGTTGGAGTCCGGGCGGAGCTGTTCTGCTGTTGATATCGAAGGCGGAGCCCGACCCCCGTAGGAGTCCGGGCGGAGCTGAGCTGCTCGAAGTTGAAGGCGGAGCCCGGCTCCCGTAGGAGTCCGGGCGGAGCTGAGCTGCTCGAAGTCGAAGGCGGAGCCCGGCTCCCGTAGGAGTCCGGGCAGAGCTGTTCTGATGTTGCAGCGGAGCCCGGCTCCCGTAGGAGTCCGGGCGGAGCTGAGCTGCTCGAAGTCGAAGGCGGAGCCCGACTCCCGTAGGAGTCCGGGCGGAGCTGTTCTGATGTTGCGGCGGAGCCCGGCTCCCGTAGGAGTCCGGGTGGAGCTGAGCTGCTCGAAGTCGAAGGCGGAGCCCGGCTCCCGTAGGAGTCCGGGCGGAGCTGTTCTGATGTTACGGCGGAGCCCGGCTCCCGTAGGAGTCCGGGCGGAGCTGTTCTGATGTTGCGGTGGAGCCCGACTCCCGTAGGAGTCCGGGTGGAGCTGTTCTGATGTTGCGGCGGAGCCCGGCTCCCGTAGGAGTCCGTGCGGAGCTGTTCTGATGCCGATTCCGCCGAGGGTTTCGGCTGTGGGTATTTTATACCCAACAGTATCGTATACGTATCTTTGATTTATCATCTCAGAACTTGTAGATATTGAGGCTTTAGTAAATGGATTGGTCAGGTTCTCTTTTTCATCGATCTTCTAAAGTTCGACGTCACCTTAACAGATTTTTTGAGTAAAGTGATAGCGATGCAAAATACTTAGTAAGCTAATGGGACTTCAGCTCCAAGGCATGAGCTATGGCTCAGTGCTGTACAATACAATATAACCATCATCAGAGGGTGCCACTCTTAGCTTGTCAATGGACCTCTACAATCACATAGCTTCTTTGCAAGCATCGAATGCTGCATGCATTCTGCCTCGCAAATTGAATTTGGCTATAATTTTTTACTTAAAATTTTTTCAGTAGATTACTCCATTATTTAGGATATGGATGTATTTCAATACATTCTTGCTATTATTATGTCCAATTAAAAATTAGAGTCATACTCTACAAGTTTTAAGTCAGATTCTCCATAATCGAGTCACCGATCCTTAG
This sequence comes from Elaeis guineensis, assembly GCF_000442705.2. Lineage (NCBI taxonomy): Eukaryota > Viridiplantae > Streptophyta > Magnoliopsida > Arecales > Arecaceae > Elaeis > Elaeis guineensis. The sequence goes on from NW_027332422.1 coordinate 1,256,506, forward strand.
TATTTTTAAAATACTTAAGGATGACCTACTAGTGATTCTCATCTGGATCTTACAGGTATCCACTCACTATCCTAGTGAGTATACCATATCTGATCTCATACATGGTGTATATGATAGAATAAATTCTACTCATAAACATCCTATGTATGTTGGACTGAGAAAATTCAAGCAGCCTCTTAGATCTATCTTCATAGATCTGTTAGAGAATGCTACGATTTCGTATGTGTAGTTCAAAATTTTTTCTAGACATCTACTTAGTAAAAATAGATAAATTAAAATAATTTTAATTTATTCACATATCAGATCAGATCTGAAAATTATAGTAAAGATTTTGATACGAACATGTACTCATGATCTGATATTTGAAGCAGAAAAATAAACTGCTAGAAAAATAAAATGAAGATCGAATCTCCACACCTCAGATCCTGCGGATGTCCCGAGTTCTGATCGTAGTTGTACATGCACTCGATCTCTGTTGATATCCACATAGAGCTATCTTATCAGAGCATTGAGATCACTAGTGTGCTAGCACCTTACAGATCTCGCTCCTTATCCTTGGATCTAGATCTCTTCTTCTAGATCTTAAAGAAGAAGATCGCTACGCGAACTCTTTTGCACAGATCCAACGAGATCTGAACCAGATCACCATGAAGAGAAGAAGAATCCTTCTTCTTCTCTTATTCTTTCTCTTTTCTCTTCTTAGATCTGATCTCTATCAGATCTGGGCATTGGATGAAGGGGAAGAAGGGAGGAGGAGGCGTTGGGAAGAATTTTGATGTAAGAAAGAAGAGCTTCTTCTTTATAGCGCACGCCATCTCTCCTCCTTTTAGTTTTTGCACACACCACCCCATATCTCATGCCCCAAAATCTTTCTTAATGCCCTAGAGATCAAATCCCATTTGATCTAAGCCGTTCAAAACAAATCAAAGGATGGAAAGGGCTTTGAGATAAGGATGTATTGTAAGACAGAAATCTTTCTCACAATTAGCGCACGTCCCAACTTTCTCCAATTTTTTTTTCATACAAAAAAATACTTTCATACCCTAATATGAGAGATTTCTATCATATTTTGAATCAAATTCAAATAAAAAAAAATTGGATAAAAAAAAATTTCAGATAAGGCGGGGCGCCAATAGATGACGCCCCCTCTCCTTTCACACACATGAAGAAAGAAAGATGAGAAAAATAATACCACACTTTTCTTTTTGGTATAATTTTTGGAGAGAGAGTCTTAGAGAACTTGGACTCTCTATGTCAGGGTTCATCTGATTCAAATAGAACCTCAATCGGGTTCAAATCGAGTCTGAAACAAGCCGAATTCGAAAAGACTATCAAGCCTGATCCAATCAGGCCTGAAATCCAAATCTGATTTGGATAATTGAACCCAATTATCATTAAATTAAATTAAGTATAATTAAATGAAATCTAATTTAAATTAATTAAAATTTAATTTATAATTTAATCAACCTCAAAAAATTATAACATTTACAATTATATCTTTGCGCTAACAATTAACAGCTGCCAAAACTGTAACGCTTACAAATTAGCAGTTTCTAAAATTCAAACTATCAATCTAATTGATAATTCAAATATAATTCAAGCTATTGATCAAGTCATGCTCTTTTTGTATGTCTCCTCAGATTCTATTCTGTCTGGTAATGAGACATATCATGATCTCTACCACAATATCATCAAAACTCTTTTCGATGAGCTGAAATGATTCCAACTCACCTCAACAAAGATCGTTGATCCGAAAATGATCTTAGTGAGTTCTCATAATCTATCAGTGACGTCTAGCAACATGTAGTGGCAATTCAACAGAACAAAAAAGTAAACCCTTAGGTACAGTTATCGTGTGATATAATCCCTCTATCAAGAGTCCCGACTGGATGGAGGTCATGAAGAACTCATCAAATCCCATCGTCTGTCATATGCTAGATTGGCTCGACTCGAGTTCATTTGTGAATCTCATGAAAACTCTTTTTCAGTATTCATACTTACTCTGATCAAAAAATTTTTTGAACTCAGTCTTACGAATCGCATAGGACTTCTCCTTTTCTATCAAGGTTGATAGATTCCATTTAGGTGTATCATACTCTAAACAGCGAACCTGAACCTACATAGCCAATATACATAGTAAGGATCCATATGGCTAGAGACCAAGAGAATGTGCAGTCAAACTATATAACCTGACTGCGAATAGCCAATACACCACAAGTCAAAGAATTAGTCACACCACTATAGTATCGAGAAAATCACTGAGTGTCTCTACAACCACCTGCACTCTCATTCCAGTGTCTCTACACTACAGACTCGAGATTCATTTGCCCTAAAGGGAGGTGATCCATGCACTGATCTTGAATGAATTGATCACTATCCTCCTTGACGATCCTTCGGTCGTGAGCATTTAGAAATTAACCACTAGTGATGTATATCTCAAATTTTCAACACTTTGAGAATGTACAAAATCATCTTTGTTAATTTTTATGACAAATTATGGACACATAAACATAATTGGTTATTAAGACTACCCAACAAGTACAAAACATATCCTAGAGAAAAGTATGTATCAGCCAAGATTGGCTTCTAGGACATACATCCAACAAACTCCCACTTGCACTAAAGCCAATCTGCCATATACCTGAGCCCCATCTTCTGAAGACAAGCTTCAGTGTTTAGCTGACTAAGTGACTTGGGCCTACCACTATCATGTGGAGTCTATTCTCTTCACCTTCATGTATTTCTACTTGAGGTAATCGCGTATATTCCTGCTCTATGTGCATGAACTTCTGGTGAGACCTTGGCTCCTTAGCAAAGACTATGGACTATTATCTTTGCAGTACAATGTCATAGAATCTAATGGTATGACATATAGTTCTACAACTATCATAAGAATCAGCACACATCTTGCTCATCTACAGCATATTCAGCTTCCATTGGTCGATTGCCTGGAACCCTTCCATCATATCGAACCAACATAACTTAAGAATATATACTGATGTAGATATTCTATCATCAGCATCACTGTATCCTCTCACTCTTAGCTCTAACAATTATTCAAAGATAATGAATAATCTCTTAGTGCTTCTTAAATACTTAGGGACATTTTCACTGCAATCGAATACTTCCAACTTGGATTCGACTAATATCTGCTCGTGACTTTCACAGCAAGATATACAAAGTCAAGTACATAGCATGGCATACACCTATGCCTAAGAGGATAATGGATTCCTCTTGAAAGTTTCAATGCTGAACTCTTTCAGCACCTCTTCTATGTACTTATCTGTGAAAACCAAATATCCTTTTAGGATCTATCTCTATAGACCTTTAATTTCCAGAATATTTGACTTAGATCTTCGAAAAGAAAATTCTATATGTAACCACATCATAATCGATGTCAACATTGGACCATCCCACTGACCTTTATGTAACTACATGATTCCTTATATCATGTCGTTGTAGGATTTTGGGATCATCCTTATGTTCTCAATCTCACTCGAGAAATACTTTCTCTAAATCCTTTGTAAGAATATCAAGTATCTTTCTAAGGGATATGTTTCTCCTAGATTGATTTTGATGATTACAAAGCAGATTGAAGGGATACAAATAATGTTAAAATGAAAAAGTCCTTATGCTCTTCAAGGGCAAAATCATAATTTCACTAAAATCCTGATTTGATAGTATTATTTGATAAAACAAATGATTTGAAAACTATTGATGAAAATTTCATTATTTTTGGACTTATATTTTTGAAGTTATGAAGGTTTGAAGTGCATGAGTCGACTCATGAGTCAACTCATGGCACTGTGAGCTGATTGGCACGCAAAAATTCTCCTTGGCATGCTAGTTTTCTGGCTTGGTACGACCTGTGAGTCGACTCATGAGTCGACCCACAAGGCATGAGTCAACCCCTGCTGATTTGAGCCAAGAATTTCCAGAAACGCATTCTCTGGTAAATGCAACAGAAGTCGATTCATGAGTCGACTCCTGAAGCATGAGTCGACTCATGAGTCGACCCCTACGACGAAAAATGTCAGCAACGGCTATTTTTTTGCCCATTTTAATTGTCTTTTATGCTTCCTAAAATTGCTCTAACGGCTCTTTATCTACCTAAATTATTTTCTCTTGCTTCTAATGCTGTAAAATGCTTAAAATGGTGAAAGAAATTGCAGATTAAATAGAGATCAAACGTGAGATCAAAAAAAAAAAAAGGATCCGAAATCTGCACGAAAAAGCCTGAGATCAACGAGATATTCGAAAGAAAAAGAAAAGAGGATCCAAAATCCACACGAGAGATTGTGAAAGAGATTCAAGAGCTTTCAAAGAGAGGATCTTTCAAGCCTATTGTTCAACCTTGATCTAGAGATCGTTCAAAGCCTTCAAGGGATCTTCAATCATCGATCATCCTCTTCTCAAGCATTCGTTCAAGCATTCATCCATCTTGAGAAAATTCAAAAAGGGTTTCTTCATTTGAGTAAAGTGATTTTATTGTTATATTCGCTCATTTAAGGAGCTGTTATTGTATTAATTTGTGCTTTAAATTCTCTTACTCTTGTAAGTAATTGTTCTTGTTTTTGGAGGATTTTCAAAACAAGGAAAGGTTGATCCGAACCTGAAATCGGAGTGTTTTGAATTTACTTGTACCTGAAAAATAAGTGATCTAGCTTGGGATAGCTAGTGTCGGAGTTTCTGACGTTTTGTATTCGGGTTGAATACAAAGTATAGTGGATTGAAATTCCCAAGTAGGATCTTGGGGAGTGGATGTAGGTGCAAGGTTAGCACCGAACCACTATAAATCCTTGTGTTTGTGGTGTGCTTTATCGCTTCACTTTATTTCTTTATTATATTCTTGCATTCCTGCTTTAGGTAATTAATATTGAATTAAAGTCTTTGTTTTGTTCTTCATAAGTAATCAGTTGGGCTTAAAATTTTTAGAAACCCAATTCACCCCCCCCCCTCTTGGGTTGCATAGCTGGGCAACAAGTGGTATCAGAGCCGGTGCTCTAGCCCTTCTTTGATCTAACAATCAAAGAGCCAAAGATCTATGGCAACCCATGTTGGTACTTCTCTTGCCGAGGGGCAATCAACAAACCGACCTCCACTTTTCAATGGGTCTAATTACACCTATTGGAAAGCTCGGATGAAGATTTTCATACAAGCACTCGACTATGATATGTGGAGTATCATAGTGAATGGTCCTCACACACCCACCAAGATTATAGATGGTGAGGAGTCAACCAAATCCGAGAAAGAATGGGATGAGGTTGACAAGAAATTAGCACAATTAAATGCCAAAGCCATGAATGTCCTTTATTGTGCACTAGATGCAAGTAAATTTAATCACATTTCTACTTGTGCATCTGCTAAAGAAATATGGGATAGGTTAGAAGTAACCCATGAGGGAACAAATCAAGTAAAAGAGTCTAAAATAAACATGCTTGTACATAAATATGAATTGTTCAAAATAGAGCATGATGAGTCCATAACTGCTATATTTACTCGTTTTACTGATATAATCAATGGTTTAAAGAGTCTTGGCAAATCTTATACTAACAGTGAACTTGTAAGGAAGATTCTCAGGTCACTGTCAAGAACTTGGGAAGCCAAGGTGACTGCCATCCAAGAAGCAAAGGACTTGAACACTCTACCTCTGGAAGAGCTTCTTGGATCCTTGATGACTCATGAACTTAGCATGAAGCAACATCAAGAGGATGAAGTCAAAAAGAAAAGAACCATTGCCCTCAAATCCACAACTTCGCCTGATTATGAAACGGATGACTCTGAAGATGAAGAACAGGATGAAGAGATGACACTCATCACCCGGAAATTTAAGAAGTTTCTAAGAAAAAGGAAACAGGGGATGAGAAAGAAATTCACAAAAGGGGATCAAAGCAAAGAAAAGGAGAAAGATCAACCCCTTATATGCTACGAGTGCAAGAAGTCGGGATATTTCAGATCCGAATGTCCACAATTGAAGAAAGGTCCAAAGAAGTTCAAAAAGAAGGCAATGATGGCGATCTGGAGTGCGAGTGATGACTCAAGCTTCGATGAGGAAACCTCAACAGAACAAGCCAACCTGTGCCTGATGGCACATGAAAATGAGGTAACTTCTGAATCCACTAATGAATTCACATTTGAAGAATTGCATGAAGCATTCTATGATTCAATTGATGAATTAAAGAAACTAGGGAAGAAAAACAAAGAACTAAAATTGGAAAATCAGTCCTTAGTGAAACAAGCTGAAAATCTTTCAATTGAAAAATTCACCTTGATTCAAGAAAATCAAAACTTAAAAGATGAAATTAACAAGCTGAAATCTATAGTAGATAAGTTCACCTTAAGTTCAAACAAACTAAATATGATTCTTGATAATCAGAAAGCTATATATGATAAGGCTGGACTTGGCTATAAACCTCTGAAGAAACAAAATTTTTTGAAGGATATTTATGTAAATTATTCAAGTAACAAGTCTACAAATATTACTTGTTTCAACTGTGGTAGGATAGGACATAAATCATACACATGTCTTATTAACAAATATGCAAACACAAAGAAAATATGGGTTCCAAAAGGAACCATTCTGACTAACCTGAAAGGACCCAAGAAAGCTTGGGTACCTAAGACAGAAACTTGACCTTTGCTTGCAGGTGTGTCTAGCATCCCAAGAAGGAAACAGGAAAGGTATCTTGACAGCGGATGCTCGAGACACATGACTGGTGATGAATCACAATTCATCACGCTTGATGCTAAGGATGGAGGGATGGTCACCTTTGGAGATAATGGCAAAGGAAAGATCATCGGGATAGGTAACATTGGTATCACTCCCTCCAAATACATTGAGAATGTTTTACTAGTTAAAGGTTTAAAGCATAACTTACTTAGCATTAGTCAATTCTGTGATAAAGGGTATAAAGTAGTTTTTGAATCATCTGTTTGCATTGTGACTAGTCCTATTAACGATGGCATTAAATTTATAGGACATAGGCATGGCAATGTTTATATGATAGATTTAAATGACTTAGCCAAATTAGACATGCAATGCCTAGTATCCTTGAATGCTAAAATCAATGAGACTAGTTGGCTGTGGCATCGTAGACTTACACATATTAGCATGCATTCTCTTTCAAAATTAATTAAAAAGGATTTAGTTCTCGATTTGCCAAAATTGAATTTTGAAAAGGATAGAATTTGTGATGCATGCCAATTAGGTAAACAAACTAGAGTATCATTTAAATCCAAAAATACTATTTCAACTTCTAGACCATTAGAGCTCTTACATATGGACTTATTTGGACCAACTAGAACCACGAGTCTAGGAGGAAAATGATATGGATTAGTAATAATAGATGATTTCTCTCGTTTTACTTGGGTTTTCTTTTTGGCACACAAAAATGAAACTCTACATACTTTCACTAAATTTCATCGAAAAGTCTCTAATGAAAAAGGGTTTTCAATTCAAAATATTAGAAGTGATCATGGAACTGAATTTGAAAATCAAGATTTTAAAAATTTTTGTGATGAAAATGGAATTGGCCATAACTTCTCTGCTCCTAGGACACCCCAACAAAATGGGGTAGTTGAAAGGAAAAACAGAACCTTAGAAGAAATAGCCCGTACCATGCTTTGTGAAAGCAACCTTCCAAGATATTTTTGGACGGAAGCTATTAACACAGCATGTTACATTTTAAATCGTGCTTTAATCAGATAATTTTTAAAGAAAACCCCCTATGAACTTTGGAAAGGAAGAAAACCAAATATTACATATTTTCATGTCTTTGGTTGCCGATGTTTTGTATTAAATAATGGAAAAGAAAAACTTGGTAAATTTGATGCAAAATCAGATGAAGCAATCTTTTAGGTTACTCCTCCACTAGTAAAGCATTTAGAGTTTTCAACAAAAGAACTTTAGTAGTTGAGGAGTCCATACATGTTGTTTTTGATGAATCTAACGATCTTCCTTCAAGGAAGAATGAGGGTGTTGATGATGCAGAGCCACTAATAGAAGGTATGAAGGAGATCACTCTGAAAGACTCAGCAACTCCAGAAGACAAGGATCAAGAAGATAAACAAGATGAGAGAAGTGAAGAAATTCAAGAACAACCTCAAGGTACAAATGACCTACCCAAGGAATGGAGGTATGTTCACAACCACCCTAAGGAGTTAATTATCGGTGATCCTATGCATGGGGTAAAAATACGTTCTTCACTTAGAGATGTACTTAATCATTGTGCTTTTGTATCTCAACTTGAACCTAAAACTTTTGAAGAAGCTGAAAATGATCATAATTGGATTAATGCTATGCAAGAGGAACTTAATCAATTTGAAAGAAATAATGTTTGGACCTTAGTATCAAGACCTAAAGATTATTCAATAATTGGCACAAAATGGGTCTTTAGAAACAAATTAGATGAGCATGGAAATGTAATTAGAAATAAAGCAAGACTGGTTGCTAAGGGATATAATCAAGAAGAAGGAATTGATTTTGATGAAACCTTTGCACCTGTTGCTAGATTAGAAGCTATTAGACTTCTACTTGCATATGCGTGCTTTATGAAATTCAAATTATTTCAAATGGATGTTAAAAGTGCATTTTTAAATGGATATATCGCTGAAAGAAGTATATGTAGAACAACCCTCTGGATTTGAAAATCATGCATTTCCTAATCATGTCTTTAGATTGAATAAAGCTTTATATGGATTAAAACAAGCACCTAGAGCATGGTATGAAAGGCTAAGCAAATTTCTACTAAATAATAGTTTTTTAAGAGGTAATGTAGATACAACCCTATTTATTAAAAGAAATCAAAATGATATGCTAATTATACAAATTTATGTTGATGACATAATTTTTGGGTCTACTAATGAATCTCTTTGTCAAGACTTTGCTAAGCTTATGCAGGGGGAGTTCGAGATGAGAATGATGGGAGAACTCACCTTCTTCCTCGGACTCCAAATCAAACAATCAAAAGAGAGAATCTCCATCACCCAAAGCAAGTACACCAAGGAACTACTCAAAAGATTTGGAAATAGAGAACTGCAAACCAATTGGCAGACCAATGAGTCCCTCATGTAAGCTTGACAAGGATGATGAAGGTAAATGTGTAGACTTAAAATACTATAGAGGTATGATTGGCTCATTATTATATTTAACTGCAAGTAGGCCTGATATCATGTTTAGTGTTTGCTTATGTGCTAGATATCAATCTAATCCTAAAGAATCTCATTTGAATGCTGTTAAAAGAATCCTTAGATACTTAAATGGTACTCAAACTCTAGGGTTATGGTACTCTAAGGACTCACAAATTAATTTATCAAGATATTCAGATGCTGATTTTGCTGGATGTAAATTAGATAGAAAAAGCACAAGTGGAACTTGCCAATTTCTTGGAGTTAACCTAATCTCATGGTTTAGCAAGAAACAAAATTCGGTAGCATTGTCTACGGCTGAGGCCGAATACATTGCAGCCGGAAGTTGTTGTACTCAAATCTTATGGATTAAGCAATAACTCGAAGATTTTGGAATCAAACTTAATGAAACACCAATAAGATGTGACAACACAAGTGCCATAAATCTATCTAAAAATCCAATTCAACACTCAAGATCTAAACATATTGAAATAAGACATCATTTTATAAGAGAACATGTTCAAAATAAAAATATAATTCTTGAATATGTTTGCACTGAAAATCAATTAGCTGATATCTTTACAAAGGCCCTTAGTGAGGATAGATTCTGTAAAATTAGGAGAAATCTAGGAATTCTAGATCCATTTGCCTAAAATTTCTCAATTTCCAAAGAATTGATTAGAGCTCAATTTTCAACATCTATCCTGGTCCCAAATGCTCAAATTTGTCATTCTAAAAACTTATCATTGAGCAAAATTCCTTCACCCAAAATTTCAAATTTTTCTGGAATTTATTCATATTTTTCCTGATTTTTCTGAACTTCATGAGTCGACCCCCATGAGTCGACTCAATGGCAAACTTGTAAATCCCACCAACTTTCAACGGGTTTATTGTTTTTATACTGAAACCCTGTTCGTGAGACGACTCATCTCCCATCGTCCTTCTTCCCAAAAGCCGTCTTCTCCAACTCTTTCTTGCTTGAAATCCAAGGATTAATTTCGAGGCAATTCTCCCTCCTCCTCTCCACCAAAAATTGCCTCCTTGAAAAGGATTTTCTGTGCTTTCTCGCATTGCTTGGCGCGGTTGGAACGTGCCCTAGCACTTTACCGATCTTTCCAAAATCCACTTCTTTTCTCCACCAAAATCTTTCTTCACTCTCTTGTGATCCCTCCTCCACTCAATTCAAGTCTCCTTGTCTGCTAGTATAGTGGATATGGCTCCGAAGATGAAACTTCCCCAAAGAAGAAAATCAATCCGTGAGCCTGAAAAAATTATCAGAAAGAAAAGGCAAGCCGCTCAATCTTCAACTGCTCCCACTCCAGTTTCAGTATCTGCTCAAGATCCCTCTCAATCCTCCATAAGCCCCAGTGTAAATCCTCTTTCTGATAGAAAAGTAGAAAACCGGGAAAAATATAGATTTTCGATTCTTTGAGAAAGAAGGTTTTACTTTGCAAGTAAAATTAAAATCCAAGGATGGGAACTCTATTGCTCTCTTAAGGAAGTCACCTATGTTGATCTTGTTAGAGAATTCTACCAAACCTACTTTATGGAAACGGGTCAGTGACTTCAACAGTCAAGGGAATTGATATCTGCTTGGATTCTAGAATATTGGGAGAAATACTTCAGTTGCCTAGTGAAGGATACTCATATATGGAACTCCCAATTAAAGAAGAGGGGATCAGAATTATTTTAGGAGAAACCTATTCAGGAAGTTTAAACAAATTGGAAGCAAAGATTTGTCCATTGAGATGAGGGTCCTGCATCAGATAGTAACAAAGCTCTTCTTTCCTAGGAGTGGTAGACATGACTTACTTTCCAGTAGAGATGTATGTGTCATGTTTCATGTCATCACTCAGACCCCCCTAAACCTCCCTGCACTTATGATAGAGGCCATGAGAGAAACTTTGAACAGACCCAAGGCACACTTGCCTTATGGTATGGCCCTTACTAGAGTATTCAGGAGGTTTGGAAGTTAGCTGTGAGGGGGAGGCACCTACCAAGCTCTCACATGTGGACACTTTCAACCAAACACAGCCTGCACCGAATGGGAATTACAAAGACTGATGGTAGTTGGATCAAGGGTTCTGAAGAAAGAGGCTGAGGAGGAGAACTGGAAGATAGAGCTGAAGTCAGAACTGAAGGCAGAGTAGAAGAAGAAGATCCATCATCTCCTATCCATGACCTCAGGGCAGCATCACCAGATACCCAGTTCATTCCTGATACTGAGGCTGGCCCTTCAGAGTTTACGTAGGATGCCCACACCAGTGTATCAGCCAGAGAGTAGAGCACCTCATTCAGAGTTCAGACTGGCTGACGATCAGATCGAGCATATTTCACAAGCGTGTGGCTTCTTTGCTCTCTAGTCAGTGGGGTAGTACTTCTTTGCACCTAGAGCCACCTCTTCTGATCAGACCATCACTCCCCACATCTTCCACCTTGTTTCAAATGATATCAGATCAGTCCATCAGGATCCAGCAGCTTGAGGACACAGTCTGGAGACTGACTGGCAGAGTTCTTGACTTGCAGGGGCAAGTCCTTGCTTTGGCCCATCCCAAGCCACAGGAGTCAACATTGAGGTCACAGACCTCACTGCAGAGGCTGGTAGGCTCAGAGGAGCACTAGAAGGTGGATATGAATTGCTGAGGAAAGAAATCCGAGGATCGAGTGAGCATGCTACCACTCAGTTCACTGCTCTACTTCAATCTTTTCCAGAGCACTGAACGTACTTGATTCTATCAGACTCACCCTTTCTGTTCAGTCTTGGCCTCTCAGCGTTCTCAGCCACCCAGTTCATCTCGCTCTCCTGCTCGTGCCAGCCTCCACTCGTGGCAGAGGCAGACGGGGTAGAGGACGCACTTCTGATCCATCATCTCCTCACCCTATATCTGATGACTCCGATCATTGACTTATCTTGATCTTTACTAGTCCTAGGGTGTTAGTCTTGTTCTAGGATCTATACCTTGGGGCCATGTATTGACAATTAGCTGGTTGATTTTTATGAACTATGTATTGAAACAATTATGATTTTAATGGAATCATCTTTTACTTATATTTCTACCTTTTGTAATGATATTGATCATATTTTGGTTATATATATTCTTCTTGTGAAAAATTGTCTCTCTTTGTTGTTGTTTGCTGTTGATAATTGCTATATTAAGGGGGAGCAAACTTCTATGATAAACTCTAAAAGGGAGAAGAAATTAAAAAAAAAAGGAAGAGTTAACCATATTTGATGATGTCAAAAAGGGGGAGAAATTAAACAAAACAAAATTGGAGATATTAAACAAAAATTGGAGATATTAAACAAAAATTGACAAAAATTGGAGATATTAAACAAAAAAAATTGGAGAAATTAAGCAAAATTTGAGAAATTTGATTATCAGACAGAAATTAAACAAAAAGCTATCCATCAAAAGTAAAATCATAAGTACAATGCAAATAAGTAATTTTTTATATGATCTGATATATTTCAAAATTCAAACTTGCTCTGATATATCTTTTGAAATTTACCTTGATACATCTTAAGAAATTTTGATTACTCTGATACACCTTAAAAATTTTTTTTAACTTGCTCTGATACATGATAAAATTTAATCTGATACAGTGTGAAGTTTCTCTGATATATTATAACATTTGCTCTGATACAGTGTGAAATTTTTCTCTAATATATTATAACATTTGCTCTGATATAGTATGAAATTTTCTCTGATATATTATAACATTTACTCTGATACATTGGTAAAATCTTTTCTGATAACATTGTAAAAATTATTGTTCTTGCTCTGATACATTGCAAAATTTATTTCTTTTCTCTTGCTCTGATATACCTTAAACTCAAAATGATCTAATACCCTTTTCAAATCTTTAAGAAAATGGATAAACTATTTTGCATAAATATGCCAAAAGAATCATACTCTTTTCAAGCATATACACCTATAATGCATTCTTTTGAAATTAGTGATTCACATGAATGTTTTTGTTCAAAATGTTTTGTCATCATCAAAAAGGGGGAGATTGTTGCTCCTAGATTGATTTTGATGATTACAAAGCAGATGAAGGGATACAAATAATTTTAAATGAAAAAAGTCCTTATGCTCTTCAAGGGCAAAATTGTAATTTCACTAAAATCCTGATTTGATAGTATCATTTGATAAAACAAATGATTTGAAAACTATTGGTGAAAATTTCATTATTTTTGGACTTATATTTTTGAAGTTATGAAGGTTTGAAGTGCATGAGTCGACTCATGAGTCAACTCATGGCACTGTGAGCTGATTGGCACGCAAAAAATTCTTCTTGGCACGCTAGTTTTCTGGCTTGGCATGACCTGTGAGTCGACTCATGAGTCGACCCACAAGGCATGAGTCGACTCATGAGTCGACCCCTGCTGATTTGAGCCAAGAATTTTCAGAAACGCATTCTCTGGTAATGGCAACAGAAGTCGACTCATGAGTCGACTCCTGAAGCATGAGTCGACTCATGAGTCGACCCCTGCGACGGAAAATGTCAGCAACGGCTATTTTTTTGCCCTTTTAATTGCCTTTTTACTTCCTAAAATTGCTCTTACGGCTCTTTATCTGCCTAAATTATTTTCTCTTGCTTCTAATGCTGTAAAATGCTTAAATGGTGAAAGAAATTGCAGATTAAATAGGAGATCAAACGTGAGATCAAAAAAAAAAAAAGGATCCGAAATCTGCACGAAAAAGCCTGAGATCAACGAGATATTCGAAAGAAAAAGAAAAGAGGATCCAAAATCCACACGAGAGATTGTGAAAGAGATTCAAGAGCTTTTCAAAGAGAGGATCTTTCAAGCCTATTGTTCAACCTTGATCTAGAGATCGTTCAAAGCCTTCAAGGGATCTTCAATCATCGATCATCCTCTTCTCAAGCATTCGTTCAAGCATTCATCCATCTTGAGAAAATTCAAAAAAGGGTTTCTTCATTTGAGTAA
>NW_027332422.1:1270682-1321148 GCF_000442705.2 Elaeis guineensis
ACAGTTCACCTTGAGTGTGTTATAGTTTGACTACACCATAACTCGTCTCCTAGCCATTTGAAATTCTGAGGTATATGTTGGCTGTAGCATATTCATTGTAAGAACTAGATTGCACCAAGATGGGATCTATCAACCTCGATAGATGAGAGGAGTAGTCCTATGATGATCGAAAGATTGAGTCCTTAAGTCCATAGCCATGGCAGAGTGAAATAATGAAAAAGAATTTTTCATTGGGGTTTCACATCGGACTCGGATCGATCGATTGATTCATATGACTGATGTTGGATTTGACGAGTTCACCTTAACCCTAATTCAGTTGGGACTCATGATAGAGGAACTCAATCACACAGGTAGCTGCACCGAGAGGTTCATCTTCATTTTTGATGGGTTGTCACCATATACTGCTAGATGTCACTGGTAGATTTTGAGAGCAATTAGAATGATATTGATGATCGATCATTCTAAATTGTCTGAATCAGAAGAGTTTTGATCCATTGAAAGGAGTTTCGATGATGTCGATGATGAGATCATGACATATCTCATTACCATATGGAAATGAACCTAACTGGGTCACACAAATAAGAGTTAGGGTCTGAACGTCATCAATTGAACTAGTCCAGTTCGATTGATTTGGATTAGATCCAATTAGGTTCAAGAAAATCGTGCTAGCACACGATTGAGCCTAACTTTCTCCTCATGTAATCTTTTCTATCTCGACTGAGTCAAATATGATTTGACTCACCCAGAGAACCTTAAGAAGGTTTCTCTCAGTCTGACTAGAGCCAGTCTAGCTCAGAAAAGTCTTATCTTAATTCATGAGATAAATTTAGGACAACACCTGCCAATTTCTGTCACCTGTCATTTCCATTTTAGGACATCGGTCAAATGTTGACTTATGGATCTTGAACTGAAGGCCACTTGGCAAGAGGTTATTGGAGAATTTTTATGGAGTGTCTGCCTGCTAAATTAAGCCTCAAAGTAGGCACCAAGATCAGATTGGGCATGCGCCCCAAGTGGATAAGGATAGAGTCCCATGAGATGAGGACTCTATGCCTTGATCGACTCAAACTGTTGGGCACCAATCTCACTGTGTTTATCCAGTATTGGCACCAACAGTAGGAGGGTTTGGTGGGGTTCTTATCTGATATAATTAGATGACATCACTCCATCAATTAGAATTTTTTTAGAATTAATTAGAATTTTTGATTGGTCAAATGATGTGGCACTGCATGGCGCAGCAGGATCTATTTAAACCCTATCTGCGCCTAGGGTTTAGTGAATCTGCTCAATACCCAGTAAAAGTTTGATATCCTTGTTAGATGTGTGCCCTAGATGCCAGATTGGCCGACACATTCCAGTACAAATCTAAGGGCAAATTTGTAATTTTGACTATAAATCAATAAATGGGTTATTCTTCTATCACATTGAGTACATTGTGTCTGTGATACATCCTTTGAGTTAGTAGGAATGTCAATTCATATTTTCAAGAGTTGAAAATTTAAGACATGAATTTATATAACTAACTCATAAACAGCTCCTGACCATAGGATCATCACGAGGATGGTGATCGTCTGGAAGGTTGGTGTACGATCGCTTTCTTAGATAGATGTGTCTTGAGTCTATAGTGTGGAGACACCAGAGTGAGATATAGGTATTCGTTGAGAACGAGAGTACTGAGTGTGACCATATTGAGCAGTCATAAGAAAGTCTACCTTCTCGTCGATGACTAGCTCGATGCTGCAGTTGTTTGTCTAGTTCTTTGACCTGAGGGGCATCGACAGTTCACCTTGAGTGTATTACAGTTTGACTACACCATAACTCGATTCTAGCCATTCGAAACCCTGAGGTGTATGTTGGCTGTAGCATATTCATTGTAGGAACTAGGTCGCACCAAGATGGGATCTATCAACCTCGATAGATGAGAGGAGTAGTCCTATGATAATCGAAAGATGAGTTCTTAAGCCCATAGCCATGGCAGAGTGAAATAATGGAAAAAGAGTTTTTCATTGGGATTTCACATCGGACTCGGATCGATCGATTGATTCATATGACTGATGTTGGGTTTGATGAGTTCACCTTAAGCCTAATTCAGTCGGGACTCATGATAGAGAACTCAATCACACAGGTAGTACACTGAGAGGTTCGTCTTCAATTTTGATGGGTTGCCACCACATACTGCTAGGTGTCACTGATAGATTTTAGGAGCAATTAGAATGATATTGATGATTGATCATTCTAATTATCTGAATCAGAAGAGTTCTGGTCCATCGAAAGGAGTTTCGATGATGTCGATGATGAGATCATGACATGTCTCATTATCATATAGAATTGAACCTAACTGGATCACAAAATAAGGGTTAGGGTCTGGATGTCATCAATTGGGCTAACCCAATTGATTTGGATTAGATCCAATTAGGTTCAAGAAAATCGTGCTAGCACTCGATTGAGCCTAACTTTCTCCTCGTATAATCTTTTCTGTCTCTACTGAGTCAAATATGATTTGACTACCCAAAATCTTGAGAAGGTTTCTCTCAGTCTAAATGAAGCTTGTCCAGCTCAGAAAAGGCTTGTCTTAATTCATGAGATGAATTTAAGATAAGCACCTGCTAATTCCTGTCACCTGCTAATTTCATTTTAGGACATCTATCAAATGTTGACATATGGGTCTTAAACTGAAGAGAGCTTATTGAAGGATTTTTGTGAAGTGTCCACATGCTAAAACCTAATTTAATTGGGTGCCATAATCAGATTATGGCGTGAGCCCAATTGGATTAAAGTGGGCACCCCAAATGGATAAGAATGAAAGAGTCCTGATAAACATGGACTCTTTGGCGCCACCTTGCATGTGCTTATCTAAAGTTGGCACCAACATAGGAGAGAGGGTGGGGGTTTTTATCTGATATGATCAGATGACATCACTGCATAATCAAAATTTTTTAGAATTTATTAGAATTTTTTGATTGGTCGAATGATGTGGCACTACGCAGCATACAGGGTCTATAAAATCCCTGTCTGCACCTAGGGTTTGTAAGTTTCTACCCAATACCCAGTCAAAATGAGAATCCTCTCCTCTTCTCATATCCTTCCTGCTCTCTCTCCCCTCTTCACATCCAAGAGTTGGACATCCATCTGGTAAAGATCCAAGGCGTGGTGATGCCTGGAACAGGAAGGCTACAGGACATCTTCGACAGGCTGCTGTTCCAACTTCAGAAGGAGTTTTGAAGTACTTCCAAATCAGATAGACATCTGATTTTTGGAGCATAGGTTTGTGAGAAGAAGATATTCCAGGTCCTACCCAAGTGGATACTGGTAGAGGTCAGGCGCTTGCGTGGCTACATCAGAATCTCGGGCTGCAGAGATCATCTACAGGGTAATCAGATTACCCTTGAGGTATGTCTATACTTCTTATACTTTTAGATTTAATTTTATATTTTAAATATCAGATAATAAAATTAGTCTAACAAATATTATATCTAAAATAGTGTAGGATAAAAATTTTAAATTATTCCACCCCAGATCTAAAGTAGGATTTTAAGACCCTCTCTTTCGATTCAATGGGGTGTTCATATGACGTGTAGGGGTGCTGCGCATTCATCCTTAATCAGAAATCAAAACTTACTTTTCTGCAAAATCCTAGATCCTGAAACCTAGGATTTATTTTACATATTTGTTTATGAACCCAAACTTAATTAATGAATTAAGCTTATGAAATTAATTGGTCTAAAATTGAGAATTTCAGATCTAAGATATTTTCATAAAATTGGGTTCGGGCTTGGGTAGCTCAATTAGGTCTAGCGGTTGATCAAACTGAATCAAGAGTTGGTTAGGTGGGATCATGAAAGCTAATAATTGACCAGCCTAATAGGATTAAGTCTGGGTCAAGGTCGAATCACATTTAGATGTGACTCGATCAAGTTAAGACCTAATTTGGCTCAGTGGTTAGAGCCTGGATTGTAGGCTAACCCAATTAGTTCTGGTTCGATAATTTGGTGTCTAAGGTAAGTTGGGCAGATGCGATCGACTGATTTTTAATTGGGAGCTACTCGACTCGAATGCGTTCTTGTCGAGTTAATGGCATATCCCTCCCACCGGTCTCACTTACCTGGCCATATGTGTCGACTCAGTTCTGATTAGAGGTGGCTAACAATTCGAGCTAACCCATGCCACTAGGTTAGTCATAATTGTTATGACTATGTCAAGTCAAGTTTAATGAGACCTAAATCAAATCTTCCTAAGAAAATATTAAGTCTAGGTCTTCCACCATTGTGGATGTGCGGGCCCTTCCGGGGTTGATTGTTCTCGACTGGTTACAGTGGCTCAGTTGCGCACCGGAAGATGCAACCATGTCCATTAGGCATTGGATGCTACGGATTAGAGGATGGGTTGGGCTCAATATTTGGATACGGTGAGGGACCCAATCAGGAATCTAGTTCGTGCAAATGGTGGGTTTGCTTAACTAAGGATTGGAGCAATATCCGGACACGGTGAGCTTCATGAATTAGAGACCAAGTTTTGGGTGCACCATGATTAGAGAATCATTGGACAAGAGTTGTCCACTCATCGGTTGACCCATCACCAATAACTGTTAGGTGAGGTGATGAGCCAGTCGGTGAGACCGCACCACCCACTAGAAATCACTGATCACGGAGATTTTCACATCTCTACCAAGGGAGTGTAGGGATCTGAGAAAATAGTGGGAGCCTAATTTGTTTAAAAATAAAATCCTAAAAAATTGGTTAAGTCTGATTACAAAATCTAACTAGAAACTTTTGACTCTCTACAGGAAACATGTCTGCCTCAAACCCCCTGACCAAAATACTAGACACCCACAGATTGACTGGATTTCAAGGACTGGTTGAGGAACTACAGAATTATTCTGGATTTAAAAAATTGACTCATGTCTTGGACCAGGACCCACCTGCCATGCCAGCACGTCCGACTGCTGAACAGAGAGCATCTCTGAAAAGTGGATGGATGATGATAACAAAGCAAGGTACTACATGTTGGGTGCAATGTCTGATGACTTGCAGCCAACATGAGAATATTTTGACTACCCACCAAATGTTGGCTCACCTACAAGAGTTGTTTGGTGAACAGAGTCGCACGGCCAAGTATCAAGTCTGTCAAAGACTTTTTAAGGCCAAGATGTGATGGGCAGTCAGTCCAAGATCATTGTTTGACAATGATCAAGGATCTTGAGGAGCTTGAGAAGCTCGTATCATCTTAGACAAAGGATTTTCAGATTGATGTGATCCTTCAGTCCTTGTCCGATGCATATGGTCAGTTCATCATGAACTTCCATATGCATAAGATGCAGTGTACCTTGGCCGAGTTAATGAACATGCTGGTTACGGCTGAGCTTTCTATGAAGGGTTCAAAAGGCTCAGTTCTTACTGTGGAGCAGACTTCTTCCAAGAGAAAGTCTTTTGGAAAGAAAAAGAAGTCTGCGAAGAAGCAGAAGGTGGATGGCAAGAAGAAGAAGACAGAACCGAAGAAGAAGGCTGCTGATAAGGAAAAATATTTCACTGCCAATCAGACGGCCATTGGAAGCGAACTGTCCTCAGTACCTGGCCACCCTGAAGAACAAGAAGGATGGTCCTTCTGGAGGTATGCTCATTTTAGAATCTAATCTTAGTTTCTTCTGCATCCAGTTGGGTGCTTGACTCTGGTTCTAGTGCTCATTTGTGCACTTCTATGCAGGGTCTTGAGGAGAGCAGGAGGCTGAGATGGGGAGATGATCCTACGCATCGGAATGGAGCAAGAGTTGCTGCTGTGGCCGTGGAACCTACCCTCTGCGATTACCGTTAGGATTAGATTTATTTTTTAGAGATTGTTATTATGTGCCTGCAGCAAGCAGGAATTTGATTTCTGTTTCATGTTTAGCACAAGAAGGCTATGTGATTAGCTTTCATAAGGACCATTGTAATATTTTTTATGAAAATAATAAAGTTGCAGATGGTTTTCTTATTAACGGTCTCTATCAGCTACATATTGATGTATCTGTATTTAATATGAGCAAAATGTGAATGCCATAGGAATTAAAAGGCCTAGAGATAGTCTAAATGATAGTATCTGTGGCACCTAAGGCTAGGTCATATAGCGGAAGACAGGGTTAACAAATTTGAAAAATTCGAACTATTGAGTCTGTTAACTTTCGAGTCATATCCAGTTTGTGAATCATGCCTTCAAGGCAAAATGATCAAGCTTCCTTTTGTGGGACATGGGGAAAGGGCCCAGACCTACTTGCCCTAGTACATACGGATGTGTGTGGCCCATTTGATGTGCGGTTAGAGGCAACTAATCTACTTCATTACCTTTATCGATGATATGTCTAGATATGGTATGTGTTTCTAATGAAACACAAGTCGAAGCTTTTGAAAGGTTCAAAGAATTCAGACATGAGGTAGAAAAACAAACAGGAAAGTCCATTAAGGTTCTTCGATCAGATCGAGGAGGTGAATATCTTAGTCGGAATTTTCTAAACTATCTTAAAGATAATGGTATAGTCTCTCAATGGACTCCACCTGGAACGCCTCAACTCAGCGGAGTTTCAGAACAGAGAAATCGGACCCTATTAGATATGATCCATTCCATGATGAGCTTCACAGACCTCTCTAAATTTTTTGGGGACATTGTCTCATGATAGTAATTTATGTATTGAATAGGGTTCCTCTAAAATCATTCCTACCACACCATATGAGATATGGCATGGTAAGAAGCCCAGTCTGAATCATCTCAGAATTTGGGGTTGTCTGCTTCATGTCAAGAGACAACAGGCAGACAAGTTAGAGTTCAGATCTTTTAGAGCTTGATTCATAGGATATCCTAAAGGGTTATTAGGATACTATTTTTATATTCCAGAAGACCACAATGTGATTGTAAGTCAAAATACTATTTTTTTGAAAAATAGTTTATTCAAGATGGTGGCATCGGAAGAATAATTAAGCTCAAGGAGAATGTCTTCCAAGAGCAACGAGCTAAAGAACCTGAGGAACCAAATCAATCAGAACTAATCCTAACATATCCTCTTCCACCTCGTAGATCGATTAGGATTTTCCATCCTCCTGAAAGGTACTTAGGTACCATACAAGAAGATGTAGAGAAAATGTTTCTCATGGAAATGGGGTTCATGGTGATGATCCCAAGATCTATAATGAGGCGATATCAGATATCGATTTTGAGAAATGGTTAGAGGCAATGAGATCAGAAATTGACTCGATGCACTCAAACCAAGTCTGGACCTTGGTAGATCCACTGAAGGTATTATATCTATTGGGTGTAAATAGATCTTCAAGAGAAAGATAGATGCAGATGGGAATGTGGAGATATTTAAGGCTAGGCTCGTAGCGAAAAGTTATAGTCAGCGCGAAAGCATTGACTATCAGGATACTTTCTCGCCCGTAGCCATGCTAAAATCCATCCGTACATTGCTTGCTGTTGCAGCCTATTTTGATTATTAAATATGACAGATGGACGTGAAATTGGCATTCTTAAATGGACATCTTGAGAAAGATATCTATATGGAACAGTCACTTGGTTTCACATCCAGTGATGATGATCACAGGATCTGCAAGCTGCAAAGATCCATTTATGGACTTAAGCAAGCATCTCGGAGTTGGAATACTCATTTCAATGATGTCATCAAAATGTTTGGTTTCATCAAGAATGAGGAGGAACCATGTGTGTTTAAAAAGGTCAGTGGGAGCGTGATTGTATTCCTCGTATTGTACGTAGATGACATCCTCCTAATTAAAAATGACATTCTCATATTGACCTCAGTCAAAGTATGGTTGTCTAAGGAGTTCTCTATGAAAGATCTAAGAGAGGCATCCTTTATACTGGGTATTAAGGTCTATAGAGATAGACCAAATAGGATACTCAGACTTTCACAGAAGATGTACATAGAGGAGGTGCTAAAAAGGTTTAGCATGAAAAATTCCAAAAGGGGTTTATTACCTTTTAGACATGGCATTCATCTCTCCAAGAAGATGTGCCCTAGCACACCTGAGGAGATTGAATGCATGAGCAAGATCCCTTATGCTTCGGCAATTGGGAGCCTCATGTATGCCATGCTATGTACACGACCTGATATAGCCTATGCTATGAGTGTCACAAGCAGATTTCAGTCGAATCCTGGCGAAGAGCACTGGACTTCTGTGAAATGTATCCTTAAGTACTTGAGAAGGACTTAGGATATGTTTCTAATCTTTGGAATGAAGAACTCTAGATTCAGAGATATACAGACTCAGACTTTATGTCTGATATAGATGATCGAAAGTCGACATCTGAGAGTTTGTTCATTTGCAATGGTGGTGCAGTTAGCTGGAAGAGTTTCAAGTAGACGGTGATTGCTGATTCCACCATGGAGGTAGAGTACATTGCTGCATCGAAAGCTACGAAGGAGGCATTCTGGTACAAGAAGTTTGCTGCAGAGCTTGGAGTGATGTCATCGGATGCCATACCTCTTTACTGCGACAATAATGGCGTCATAGCCCTTGCTAAGGAGCCAAGGTCTCACCAGAAGTCCAAGCACATTGAGCGGCGATTCTATCTGATCCGTGATTACCTCAAAAATGGTTATGTCGAGGTCAAGAGAGTCGACTCCATAGATAATGTGGCAGACCCGCTAACAAAGCCATTAGGCCAGCAAAAGATCGAAGCCCACTTTGAGAAGATGGGACTTAGATATGTAGCCAATTGGCATTAGGTCAAGTGAGAGTTTGTTAGATGTGTGCCCTAGATGCCAGATTGGCTGACACATTCCTGTACAAATCTAAGAGCAAATTTATAATTTTGACTATAAATCAATAAATGGGTTATTCTTCTATCACATTGAGTACATTGTGTCTGTGATACATCCTTTGAGTTAGTAGGAATGTCAATTCATATTTTCTAGAATTAAAAATTTAAGGCATGAATTTACATAACTAACTCATAAACAGCTCCTGACCATAGGATCATCACGAGGATGGTGATCGATCTGAAAGGTTGGTGTACGATAGCTTCCTTAGGATAGATGTGTCTTAAGTCTACGGTGTGGAGACACCGAAGTGAGAGTACAGGTATTCGTTGAGAATGAGAGTACTGAGTGTGACCATATCGAGCAGTCATAAGGAAGTCTACCTTCTCGTCAATGACTAGCTCGATGCTACAGTTGTGTGTCAGTTCTTTGACATGAGATGCATCGACAGTTCACCTTAAGTGTGTTATAGTTTGACTACACCATAACTCGATCTCCTAGCCATTTGGAACCCTGAGGTGTATGTTGGCTGTAGCATATTCATTGTAGGAACTAAGTTACACCAAGATGGGATCTATCAACCTCGATAGATGGGAGGAGTAGTCCTATGATAATCGAAAGATCGAGTCCTTAAGCCCATGGCCATGGCAGAGTGAAATAATGGAAAAAGAGTTTTCCATTGGGATTTCACATCGGACTCGGATCGATCGATTGATTCATATGACTGATGTTGGATTTGACGAGTTCACCTTAACCCTAATTCAGTCGGGACTCATGATAGAGGAACTCAATCACACAGGTAGCTACACTGAGAGGTCCATCTTCAATTCTGATGGGTTGCCACCATATACTGCTAGGTGTCACTGGTGGATTTTGAGAGCAATTAGAATGATATTGTTGATCGATCATTCTAATTGTCTGAATCAGAAGAGTTCTGATCCATCGAAAGGAGTTTTGATGATGTCGATGATGAGATCATGACATGTCTCATTACCATACAAAATTAAACCTAACTGGATCACACAAACAAGGGTTAGGATCTGGATGTCATCAATTGGGCTAACCCAATTGATTTGGATTAGATCCAATTAGGTTCAAGGAAATCGTGCTAGCACTCGATTGAGCCTAACTTTTTTCTCGTGTAATCTTTTCTGTCTCTACTAAGTCAAATGTGATTTGACTCACCCAGAGAATCTTGAGAAGGTTTCTCTCAATCTAAATGAAGCTTGTCCAGCTCAGAAAAGGCTTGTCTTAATTCATGAGATGAATTTAAGACAAGCACCTGCTAATTCCTATCACCTGTCAATTTTATTTTAGGACATCTATCAAATGTTGACATATGGGTCTTAAACTAAAGAGAGCTCATTGGAGGATTTTTGTGGAGTGTCCACATGCCAAAACCCAATTTAATTAGGTGCCATAATCAGATTATGGCGTGAGCCCAATTGGATTAAAGTGGGCGCCCCAAATGGATAAGAATGAAAGAGTCTTGATAAACATGGACTCTTTGGTGCCACCTTGCTTGTGCTTATCTAAAGTTGGTGCCAACATAGGAGAGAGGGTGGGGGTTCTTATCTGATGTGATCAGATGACATCACTCCACCAATCAAAATTTTTTCAAAATTTATTGGAATTTTTTGATTGATCGAATTATGTGGCACTGCACAGCATACAGGGTCTATAAAATCCCTGTCTGTGCCTAGGGTTTGTAAGTTTCTACCCAATACCCAGCCAAAATGAGAATCCTCTCCTCTTCTCTATATCCTCCCTGCTCTTCTTTCTCCCCTCTTCATGTCCAAAGAGTTGGACGTCCATCTGGCAAAGATCCAAGGCGTGGTGATGCCTGGAACAGGAAGGCTGCAGGACATCTTCGACAAGCTGCTGCTCCAACTTCAGAAGGAGTTCTGAAGTACTTTCAAATTAGATAGAGATCTGATTTTTGGAGCATAGATTCATGAGGAGAAGATGTTTTAGGTCCTACCTGAGTGGATACCGGTAGAGGTCAGGCACTTGCGTGGCTACATCAGAACCTCAGGCTGTGCAGAGATCATCTACAGGGTAATCAGATTCCCCTTGAGGTATGTTTATACTTCTCATACTTTTAAATTTAATTTTAAATTTTAAATATCAGATAATAAAATTAGATCTAACAAATATTAGATCTGAAATAGTGTAGGATAAAAATTTTAAATTATTTCATCCCAGATTTGATGAAATCTGGAAGATCCTACAAAAAAAAAAGGAAGTTTTTCCTTCAATCCCTCCACTTCTCCATACCCCCTCTGGTCCTCTCTCTCCCCTCTTCATTTTCAAGAAGTTGGGCATCCATCTGGTGCTTATCCAAGGTGTGGTGGCTCTCTGATCAGAAGGCTGTAGGAATTTGTCGAGAAGCTGCTGCTCCAGCTTCAAAAGATCTTTTGAAGATCTTCCAGATCAGATCCAGATCTAATTTTTGGAGAAAAAATTCATAAGGAGAAGATGATCTAGATCCTGCTTGAGTGGATACTGGTAGAGATCAGATGACTGCGTGGCTATTTTTGAACCTCAGGCATTGCTGCGATCATCTACAGGGTAATCTAGTTATCCTAGAGGTATTTCTCTAATCCTCAAGTTTTAGATTTAATTTTAGATTAAATATTAGATAATAAGAATTAGATCTAATAGATCTTAGATCTAAAATATTATAAGATAATTTTTTTTTAAATATTCTACCCCAGATCTCATTAGATCTGGAAGATCCTACAAGAAAAAAGATAGTTTTTCTTTCAACTGGTATCAGAGCCAGGTTGATGGCTCTATTTCAAATCTAATTTAGATTTAATTTTTATTTTTATTTATCTGATATTAATAGATTTTAGATGTCACATCAGATATGATTGGATCTGAAATCAAAAAAATTAAAATTAAATCTAAGTAGATCTAACATGTATGAGATGCATGACTAGACTAGGAATAGTTTAAGCTATGAATAGTTTTAAAGTTTTATGTTTTAATGTGATTAAAATATAAATTAGATCTAATTTATTCTTTAATTTTTTGATGTTATAAATATTATATTCAGATCAAAAAATAGAAAATAAAATTTAATTAATTCATAAGATTGATCTGCTACATGCCTAGACTAGTTGTAGAATTATTCTAGTAACTGTCTAGAATAGATTTTATATTGAATAGTTTAATTTAAATCTTATTTTTTAGATATTATATATGATGTATCATATCTGAAAGCATGCTAATTAGATCAGATTTTAATACATGAGATGTATGCAAAGCATGTATAAGTTAGATCTGAAATTATATATGTGATATGTAACTTAGATCTAACTAGTTTTGTAGTTAAATCAATATTTCTGATTAAGGTGTTCCTCATGGCCGTCTGGTCATAAGAACAAAGTAGGGTTTAAGACCCTCTCCTCTCATTCAATGGGGTGTTCTTATGGTGTGTAGGAGTGCTACACGTTCATCCTTAATCAGAAATCAAACTTATATTTCTATAAAATTCTAGATCCTGAAATCCTGAGATTTATTTTACATATTTTGTTTATGAACCCAAGACTTAATTAATGAATTAAGCTTATGAAATTAAATTAGGTCTAAAATTGAGAATTTTAGATCTAAGTCATTTTCATAAAATTGGGTTTGGGCTTGGGTAGCTCAATTAGGTCTAGCGGTTGATCAAACTGAATCAAAAGTTGGTTAGGTGGGATCAAGAAAGATAATAATTGACCAGCCTAATAGGATTAAGTCTAGGTCAAGATCGAATCACATTCATATGTGACTCGATCAAGTTAAGACCTAATTTGGCTTAGTGGTTAGAGCCTCGATTGTAGGCTAACCCAATTGGTTCTGGTTTGATAATTTGGTGTCTAAGGTAAGTTAGACAGATATGACCGAATGATTTTTAATTGGGAGCTACTCGACTTGAATGCATTCTTATCGAGTTAATGGCATATCCCTTCCACCAATCTCACTTACCTGGCCATATGTGTCGATCCAATTCTGATTTGAGGTGACTAACAATTCGAGCTAACCTATGCCACTAAGTTAGTCATAATTGTTATGACTATGTCAAGTCAAGTTTAATGAGACCTAAATTAAATCTCTCTAAGAAAATATTAAGTCTAAGGTCTTCCACCATTGTGGATGTGTGGGTCCTTCCCGGGGTTGATTATTCTCGGCTGGTTACAGCGGTTCAGTTGCACCAGAAAGACACAACCATGTCCATTAGGCATTGGATGCTATAGATTAGAGGATGGGTTGTGCTCAATATTTCGGATACGGTGACGGACTCAATCAGGAATCTAGTTCGTGCAAATGGTGGGTCTGACTTAACTAAAAATTGGAGCAATATTCTGGACACGGTGAGCTTCATGAATTAGAGACCAAGTTTTGGGTGCACCATGATTAGAGAATCATTGGACAAGAGTTATCCACTCATTGGTTGACCCATCACCAATAACTGTTAGGTGAGGTGATGAGCCAGTCGGTAAGATCGCACCACCCACTAAAAATCACTAATCATGGAGATTTTCACATCTTTACCTAGGGAGTGTAGGGATCTGAGAAAATAGTGAGAGCCTAATTTGTTTAAAAATGAAACCCTTAAATAAATTGATTAAGTCTGATTATAAAATCTAACTAGAAACTTTTGACTCTCTACAGGAAATATATCTGCGTCCAACCCCCTGACCAAAATACTAGACATCCACAGATTGACTGGACTTAATTTCAAGGACTGGTTGAGGAACTATAGAATTATTCTGAATTTCGAGAAACTGACTCATATCTTAGACCAGGACCCACCTGCCATACCAGCATGTCCGACTACTGAACAGAGAGCATCTCTGGAAAAGTGGACTGATGAAGATAACAAAGCTAGGTACTACATGTTGGGTGCAATGTCTGATGACTTGCAGCACCAGCATGAGAATATTATGACACTCGCCAAATGTTGGCTCACCTACAAGAGTTGTTTCATGAACAAAGTCGCACAGCTAAGTATCAAGTCTGCCAAAGATTTTTTAAGGCTAAAATGCATGATGGGCAGTCAGTCCAAGATCATTGTTTGACAATGATCAAGGACCTTGAGGAGCTTGAGAAGCTCGGTATCATCTTAGACAAGGATTTTAGATTGATGTGATCCTTTAGTCCTTGTCCGATGCATATGGTCAGTTCATCATGAACTTTCATATGCATAAGATGCAGTGTACCTTGGCTGAGTTAATGAACATGTTGGTTACGGCTAAGCTTTCTTTGAAAAGTTCAAAAGGCTCAGTCCTTACTGTGGAGCGGACTTCTTCCAAGAGAAAGTCTTTTGAAAAGAAAAAAAAGTCCGTGAAGAAGTAGAAGGTGGATGGAAAAAGGAAGAAAACGAAATCGAAGAAGAAGGCTGCTGAAAAGGAAAAATATTTCCACTGTAATTCAGACAGCCATTGGAAATGAAACTGTCCTCAGTACCTGGCCACCCTGAAGAACAAGAAGGATGGTCCTTTTAGAGGTATGTTTGTTATAGAATCTAATCTTACGATTTTCTCTGCATCCAGTTGGGTACTTGACTCTGGTTCTTGTGCTCATTTGTGCACTTTTATGCAGGGTATTGAGGAGAGCAGGAGGCTGAGGGATGGGGATATGATCCTATGCATTGGGAATGGAGCAAGAGTTACTGCTGTGGCCGTGAGAACCTACCCTCTGCGATTACCATTAGGATTAGATTTAGTTCTTAGAGATTGTTATTATGTGCCTGCAGCAAGCAGGAATTTGATTTCTGTTTCATGTTTAGCACAAGAAAGCTATGTGATTAGCTTTCATAAGGACCATTGTAACATATTTTATGAAAATAATAAAGTTGTAAATAGTTTTTTTATTAATGATCTCTATCAGCTACATATTGATGTATCTGTATTTAATATTGAGAAAAATATGAATGCCATAGGAATTAAAAGGCCTAGAGATAGTCTAAATGATAGGTATTTGTGGCACCTAAGGCTAGATCATATAGCGGAAGATAGAGTTAATAAATTGAAAAAATTTGGGCTATTGAGTCCGTTGACTTCCAAGTCATATCCAGTTTATGAATCATGCCTTCAAGGCAAAATGACTAAGCTCCCTTTTGTGGGACATGGGAAAAGGGCCACAGACCTACTTGCCCTAGTACATATGGATGTGTGCGGCCCATTTGATGTGCCAGCTAGAGGCAGCTATGTTTACTTCATTATCTTTACCGATGATATGTCTAGGTACAGGTATGTGTTTCTAATGAAACCCAAGTCTGAAGCCTTTGAAAAGTTCAAAGAATTCAGGCATGAGGTAGAAAAACAAACAGAAAAGCCCATTAAGGTTCTTCGATCAAATCGAAGAGGTGAATACCTTAGTCAGGAGTTCCTAGACTATCTTAAGGACAATGGCATAGTCTCTTAATGGACTCCACCTGGAATGCCACAACTCAACAGGATTTCAGAATGAAGAAATCGGACCCTATTAGATATGGTCTGTTCCATGTTGAGCATCATGGACCTCCCCGAGTTTCTTTGGGGACATTGTCTCATGACAGCAATATATGTATTGAATATGGTTTCTTCTAAAATTATTCCTACCACACCATATGAGATATGACATGGTAAGAAACTAAGTCTAAGTCATCTCAGAATTTGGAGTTGTCTGGCTCATGTCAAGAGACAGCAGGCGGACAAGTTAGAGTTCAGTTCTTTTAGAGCTCAGTTCATAGGATATCCTAAAGAGTCATTAGGATACTATTTCTATATTTTGAAAGATCACAATGTGATTGTGAATCGACATGCTATTTTTCTTGAAAAATAGTTTATTCAAGATGGTGGCATCAGAAGAATAATTAAGCTCAAGGAGAATATCTCCCAAGAGCAACGAGCTAAAGAACCTGAGGAACCCAATCAATTAGAACCAGTCCTAACACAACCTCTTCCACCTCGTAGATCGACTAGGGTTTTTCATCCTCCTGAAAGGTACTTAGGTACCATACAAGAGGATGTAGAGGAAATGTTCCTCATGAAAAATGGGGCTCATGGTGATGACCCCAAGACCTATGACGAGGTGATATCAGATATCAACTCTGAGAAATGGTTACAGGCAATGAGATCAAAAATTGACTCGATGCACTCAAACTAAGTCTGGACCTTGGTAGATCCACCTGAAGATATTGTACCTATTAGGTATAAATGGATCTTTAAGAGAAAGATAGGTGCAGATGAAAATGTGGAGACATTCAAGGCTAGGCTCATAGCGAAAGGTTATAGTCAGTGCGAAGACATTGACTATCAGGATACCTTCTCACCCGTAGCCATGCTAAAATCCATCCGCACATTGCTTGCTATTGCAGCCTATTTTGATTATGAAATATGGTAGATGGATGTGAAAATAGCATTCTTAAATAGATATCTTAAAGAAGATATCTATATGGAACAATCGCTTGGTTTCACATCCAGTGATGATGATCACAAGGTCTGCAAGCTGCAAAGGTCCATTTATGGACTTAAGCAAGCATCTCAGAGCTGGAATACTCGTTTCAATGATGTGATCAAAATATTTGGTTTCATCAAGAATGAGGAGGAACCATGTGTATTCAAGAAGGTCAGTGGGAGTGCAGTTGTCTTCCTCGTACTGTACGTTGATGACATCCTTCTAATTGAAAATAATATTTTCATGTTGACCTCAGTCAAAATATGGTTGTCTAAGAAGTTCTCTATGAAAGATCTAGGAGAAGCATCCTTTATACTGGATATTAAGGTCTATAGAGATAGACCAAATAGGATGCTAGGACTTTCACAGAAGATGTACATAGAGGAGGTGCTAAAAAGGTTTAGCATAACTCCAAAAGAGGTTTAGTACCTTTTAGACATAGCATTCATCTCTCCAAGAAGATGTGCCCTAGCACACCTGAGGAGATTGAATGCATGAGCAAGATCTCTTATGCTTCGATAATAGGAAGGCTCATATATGCCATGCTATATACACGATCTGATATAGCCCATGCTGTGAGTGTCACAAGCAGATATCGATCAAATCCAAGCAAAGAGCACTGGACTTCTGTGAAATATATCCTTAAGTACTTGAGAAGGACTAAGGATATTGTTGCTCCTTGAATTGATTTTGATGATTACAAAGCATTTGAGGGGATTATTAATGATTTTGGCTTGGAAAAAGACTTATTGCATTTCAAGGGTAAAATCATAATTTTATCAAGACCTAATTCGAAAGCCTCAGGAGCAAGAACAAAAGATGTGCAATCTATTAGAGGTGATTTCAATATTTTGAAAAAGTATTTTGTAAGAAAATCAGATTTCTATCTTTGAATCGACCCCATGAGTCGACTCATAGCTTAAAGGGCTGAACGGCACGTGAAAATTTTGGCTGGCACACTCTATGAGTCGACCCCATCGGACGACCCCTTGGCATGAGTCGACCCTTTGAGTCAACCTCTGCTGCTTTGCAAGCCAAAATTACAGAACAGTCATTTTCTGCTTTTTTCCACAGAGGTCGACCCCATGAGTCGACCCATGAGCATGAGTCGACCCCTGTGATGAAAAATTTCCACAACGGCTTGTTTTTAACCCATTTTAATTGCATTTAATGCTCATTTAATGTGCTCTAATGGCTCTATTTCAGTCCATATTACTCTCCACCATTATTTGAAGTTATATAAAGGGACTTAAAGGAGGGAATCAAATAAGAAGAGAAGAGAGAGAGATTTGAAAAAGGTTCTTCAAGCATCCTCGTCAACCCTAAGCAAGAGCCCACTTAAAGAATTTAAGAAGCTTTTAATTCAAGTTCACCAACTCCTCAAGTGCTCATTCAAGTCTCCAACCACCCTAAGGAAATCTGAAAGAGCTTTCTTCTAATTGTGTAAAGTATATTTAAAGCTTTATTCGCTCATTAAAGGAGCTTCATCTGTATTTCTGTGCAATTAACTGTAATACTCTTTTTGAGTTATTATTTTTGTTTTTGGAAGGATTCCAAAACATGGGAAGGGTGATCCGAACCTTGAATCGGATTGTATCGGATTGGTTTGTACCCAAAAAATAAGTGTTCTAGCTTGGGATAGCTAGAGTCGGAGGTTCTGACGAGTGTATTTAGGTCGAATACAGTTTAGTAGATTGAAATTCTCAAGTAGAAGCTTGGAGAGTGGATGTAGGTACAAGATTGGCACCGAACCACTATAAATCTTCTTGTTTGTGTTGTGCTTAATTGCTCTCCTTTTAAACTTCTTTATTCTCTTGCATTCTTGCATCCAACTATTACCCTTGCATAAATTACACTCTCCATACTTATCTTGCTCTTGTTAAATAATCTTCATAGTTGCAAATTAAGTTTAAATTTTTTAAAAAAATTTAATTCACCCCCCCTCTTGGGTTGCATAGCTGGACAATAAGTGGTATCAGAGCACGATGCTCTAGCCCACTCAAGTTGGCACTTTTTTAGCCAAGGGGCAGTCCACTAACCGACCTCTACTTTTCAATGGATCAAACTATACCTATTGGAAAGCTCGAATGAAAATATTCATTCAAGCACTTGACTATGATATGTGGAGTATCATAGTAAACGGACCTCACACACCCACTAAATTAATTGATGGTGTGGAATCAACCAAACCCGAAAAAAAATAGGATGAGGTTGATAAGAAAATGGCTCAACTAAATGCTAAAGCCATGAATATTTTGTATTGTGCTCTAGATGCTAATGAATTCAATCATATTTCAACATGCATATTTGCTAAGGAAATATGAGATAGATTAGAAGTAACTCATGAAGGAACTAATCAAGTGAAAGAATCTAAAATTAACATGCTAGTACATAAATATGAACTTTTTAAAATAGAGCATGATGAATCTATAACTGAAATATTTACTCATTTTACTGATATTATAAATAGTCTGAAAAGTCTTGGTAGGTCTTATTCTAACAGTGATCTCGTGAGAAAGATTCTTAGGTCCTTACCAAGAACTTGAGAAGCCAAAGTGACCGCTATCCAAGAAGCCAAGGATCTGAACATCCTACCTTTGGAAGAACTTCTAGGATCACTGATGACACATGAGCTGAGTATGAAACAACATCAAGAAGAAGAAGTTAAAAAGAAGAGGATAATCGCCCTCAAATCCACGGCTCAACTTGATGAAGAAACTGATGATACGAAAAATGAAGAGCAGGATGATGAAATGGCTCTCATTACTAGAAGGTTTAAAAAGTTTTTGAGAAAAGAAAACAAAGAATGAGGAAGAGGCCACCCATAAAAGGAGAACATAGCAAAGAAAAGAATAAAGACCAACCCCTCATTTGCTACGAATGCAAAAACTAGGACATTTAAGTCTGAATGCCCATAACTGAAGAAGGTCCCAAGAAGTACAAGAAGAAGGCCATGATGGCTACTTAGAGTGGAAGTGATGAGTCAAGCTCCGAAGAAGAAGACTCAAATGAACAAGCAACTTGTGTCTTATGGCACATGAAAATGAGGTAAATTCTACAACTCCTATTGACTTTACCTTTGAAGAACTTCATGAAGTTTTTATGATTTAATTGATAAACTAAAGAAGCTAGGGGTAAAGAATAAAGAGTTAAAATCAAAGAATCAATCTTTACTAAAATAAAATGAGAGCATTTCAAATGAAAAATCTTCCTGTATCAAGAAAATCTAAACTTAAAGAATAAAATTGCTAAGCTAAAACCAATAGTTGAAAAATTACCTTAAGTTCTAATAAACTTAATATGATTCTTGAAAATCAAAAGGCCATTTATGATAAGGCTGGTCTTGGTTACAACCCCTTAAAAAAATAAAAGTTTCTAAAAAATATCTATGTAAATTCTTCAAACAATAAGTTCTCAAACATTACTTGCTTCAAATGTGGTAAAATAGGTCACAAGTCATACTCTTGTCTCTCTAACAAATTCTTAAATTCTAATGCAAAGAAAATATGGGTTCCAAAAGAACCATTGTGACTAACCAAAAAGGACCCAAGAAAGCTTGGGTACCTAAAGTAAAAACTTGACTTTTGCTTGCAGGTGTGCTAGCATCCCGAGGAGCAAACCGAAAATGGTATCTTGATAGCGGATGCTCGAGACACATGACTGGTGATAATCCCAATTCATCACACTTGATGCTAAAAATGGAGGGATGGTCACCTTTGGAGACAATGACAAAGGAAAGATCATCGTATAGGTAACATTGATATCACTCCCTCCAAGTATATTAAAATATTTTATTAGTAGATGATTTAAAACATAATTTATTAAGCATCAGTCAATTTTGTGATAAAGGATACAAAGTTATTTTTGAATCTTCTGTTTGCATTGTAACTAGTCCTGTTAATGAAGGCATTAAATTTGTTGGGCATAGACATGGCAATGTTTATATGGTAGA
This sequence comes from Elaeis guineensis, assembly GCF_000442705.2. Classification (NCBI taxonomy): domain Eukaryota; kingdom Viridiplantae; phylum Streptophyta; class Magnoliopsida; order Arecales; family Arecaceae; genus Elaeis; species Elaeis guineensis. The sequence goes on from NW_027332422.1 coordinate 1,290,806, forward strand.
TTTGAATGATCTATCCAAAATAAACATGCAATGCCTAGTATCCTGAATGCCAAGATTAATGAGACTAGTTGGCTTTGCATCATAGGCTTGCACATATTAGCATGCATTCACTTTCAAAACTCATTAAGAAGAATTGATTATTGGTTTATCCAAATTGAACTTTGAAAAGGATAGAATTTGTGATGCATGTCAACTAGGTAAACAAACAAGAGTTTTATTCAAATCTAAAAATATTATTTCAACTTCTAGGCCATTAGAACTATTGCACATGGATTTATTTGGACCTACTAGAACTACTAGTCTAGGAGGAAAATGATATAGTTTTGTAATTATTGATGATTTCTCTCATTTTACATGGTTTTCTTTTTGGCACACAAGGATGAAACTTTTCAAGTTTTCTCCAAATTTTATCGAAAAGTCACAAATGAGAAAGGTTTTTCAATTCAAAATATTCGAAGTGATCATGGAACGAATTTGAAAATCAAAATTTTGAAAAGTTTTGTGATGAAAAAAGAATTGGCCACAACTTTTCGACACCTAGGACACCCCAACAAAATAGGATAGTAGAAAGAAAAAATAGAACCCTTGAAGAAATGGCCCGTACCATGCTATGTGAAAGCAACCTTCCAAGATACTTTTGGATGGAAGCAATTAACAGGCATGTTACATATTGAATCGTGCTTTAATTAGACAAATTTTAAAGAAAACTCCCTATGAGCTTTGGAAAGGAAGAAAACCAACATTGCATATTTTCATGTTTTTGGTTGTCGATGTTTTGTGTTAAACAATGGTAAAGAAAGACTAGAAAAATTTGATGCAAAATCGATGAAGTAATTTTTCTTGGTTACTCCTCCTCTAGTAAAGCCTTTAGAGTTTTCAACAAAAGAACCTTAGTAGTAGAGGAGTCAATACATGTTGTCTTTGATGAAACTAACGATCTTCTTCAGGAAGAATGAAGGTTTTGATGATGCAGATCCTCTTATAGAAGGAATAAAGGAGATCACTCTAAAAGATTCAACAATTCAAAGATAATGAAGACAAACAGGATGAGGAAGGTAAGAACAACAAGAACAATCCAAGGTACAAATAATCTACCCAAAGAATGGAGGTATGATCACAATCACCCCAAGGAACTAATCATTGGTGATCCCACACATGGTGTAAGAACTCGTTCTTCACTTAAAGATGCATTCAATCATTTTGCTTTTGTCTCTCATCTTGAACCTAAAACTATAGACGAAGTTGAAAAAGATTATAATTGGATTAATGCAATGCAAGAAGAACTTAATCAATTTGAAAGAAATAATGTATGGACCTTAGTATCAAGATCTAAAAACTATTCAATAATTGGCACAAAATGGGTATATAGGAATAAATTGGATGAACATGAAATATAATAAGAAATAAAGCAAGATTGGTTGCAAAAGGTTATAATCAAAAAGAAGGAATTGATTTTGATGAGACTTTTGCACCTGTTGCTAGATTAAAGGCAATCAGACTTCTACTTGCATATGCTTGCTTTATAAATTTAAATTATTCCAAATGAATGTCAAAAGTATTTTTTTAAATAGATATATTGCTGAAGAAGTTTATGTAGAACAACCTCTAGATTTTGAAAATCATATTTTTCTAATCATATTTTTAAATTAAATAAAGCTCTATATGGTTTGAAACAAGCACCAGGGCTTGGTATGAAAGGCTAAGCAAATTTCTACTCAATAATAATTTTTCAAGAGAAAATGTAGACACAACTCTTTTCATTAAAAGAAATCAAGATGATATATTAGTTATACAAATATATGTTGATGATATTATTTTTGGATCTACTAATGAAACTCTTTGTCAAGATTTTGCAAAGCTCATGCAGGGAGAGTTCGAGATGAGCATGATGGGAGAACTTACATTCTTCCTCGGACTCCAAATAAACAAACAAAGGAAGGAATCTCCATCACCCAAAGCAAGTACACAAGAGAATTACTCAAAAGATTTGGAATGGAGAACTCCAAAGCAATTGGCACACCCATGAGCCCATCATGTAAGCTTGACAAGGATGAAGAAGGTAAGAGTGTAGACTTAAAATTTTATAGAGATATGATTGGTTCTCTATTATATTTAATTGCTAGTAGACCTGATATTATATTTAGTGTTTGTCTTTATGCTCGCTTTCAATCAAATCCAAAAGAATCACACTTGAATGCAGTTAAAAGAATCCTTAGATATTTAAATGGTACATAATCTCTAGGATTATGGCATTCTAAAGACTCATTAATTGACTTAATAGGATATTCAGATGTCAATTTTGCTGGATGTAGATTAGATAGAAAAAGTACTAGTGAAACTTGTCAATTTCTTGGAGTTAACCTAATCTCTTGGTTTAGCAAGAAACAAAATTCGGTAGCACTATCTATGGCCGAGGCCGAATACATTATAGCCGAAAGTTGTTGTGCTCAAATCTTGTGGATTAAGCAACAACTCAAAGACTTTGGTATAAACTTAATGAAACTCCCATAAGATGTAATAACACTAGTGCTATAAATCTACTAAAAATCCAATTCAACATTCTAGGTCAAAACTATTGAAATCAGGCAGCATTTCATAAGAGAACATGTCCAAAATAAAGAATAATTCTGGACTATGTTTGTACTGAAAAATAATTAGCTGACATCTTTACCAAGACCTTAAGTGAAGATAGATTTTGTGAAATTAGGAGAGAACTAGGAATCCTTGATCCATCTGCATAGGTGTCTCTTGATTCCAAGGTATCATTGCCAAAAATTCTTTAGCTTAATTCTTATCTTTTCTTTTGAGCCCAAAAGTCCAAATTATCATTCTCATAATCAATTTTTGGATAAACATCCTTCTCCTAATGTTTCAAATTTTTTCAAATTATTTCATCATTTTCTAAATTTCTCTGTGCCATGAGTCGACCCCCAGGGTCGACCCTAGGGTAAACTTGTAATATTGACTAAATCCTTTGGGCACTCTCTTTTTATTGGAAATCTCTCCTTGAGCCGACCCAACTCTCCGCCTTCTTCCTTCCACCAAACCAAAATCCAAGTTTTCCTCAGCCAACCCAAGTCTCCCTCTCTTCTTCCTCAAATCCAAGTTTTCTCTCAAGATCCCTTTCCCACCGTCTCTCACCTCTAAATCACCCTCTTGGAACCAAGTTCCTCCCTTTCTCTTTCCTCATTTTCTTTACCCTAGACTCTACCCGTCTTCTCCAAACCGGCACTCCACTTCTCCAAAATCCTTATCTTTCCACTAAAATCCCTTCATCTCTCCCTCACATTTGCTCTCCTAAGTTCCGTGCTAGTCCTGCCTGTGTAAATGGCTCCCAAGATGAAGCTTCCACAGAGGAGAAAATCAGTTCGCGGGTTGGAGGAAAGTGTGCACCGAAAAAGACTAGCAACCGAGACCACTTCTACTTTAAACCCTGCTCCTACTTCAGCTCCAACTACAACCCGATCTCCAATCAGCCCTAGTAAGGTACCCCTCTCCGATAGGAAGGTAGAGCCCGGCAAAAATATTGATTTTAGATTTTTTGACAAAGAAGGATTCTCTATCGGATCAAAAATTAAGGACCAAGTTGGAAATTCTACTACTCTCTAAAAGAAAATACTTATGTGGATTTGTTAGAGAATTTTATCTAAATTTGGGATACAGCAATGAAATAGTAAAATCCATAGTGAAAGGTGTAAACATTAGCCTAGATCCTGTGCTTTTGGGAGAGATACTTCATTTACCTTGTGAGGGGTACACAAACATGGAACTCCCAATCAAAGAGGAAGGAATAAATGTTATCCTAGGGAGATCCTTCATTGGTAGTTTAAACAAATTAGAGGCAAAGATTCTTTCCATTGAGATGAGACTGCTGCACCACATGGTAACTAAGTTATTTTTTCCTAAAAGTGGAGACATGATCTTCTCTCTGGTCGGACATCTGCATTATGTATCATGTTATTACTCAAACCCCCCTGAACCTCTCGACACTGATGTTTGAGGCTATGAAAGAGACCTTGAATAGGTCCAAGGCACACTTGCCTTTTGGTATGGCTCTCACTTTAGTATTTAGGAGGTTCGGAGTTAGCTTTGAGGGGGAGGTTGTAGCTAGGCTATCTCACTCTGACACTATCAACCGTCATACTTTGCACTGCATGGATTTTTCAAAACTGATGGTGGTTGGACAAAAGGTGTGGAAGAGAGAGCTGAGGACAGAGCAGAGGAGGAAAGACCATCCTCATCCCTCCGTGATCACAGAGTAGCTTCACCAGATATTCAGTTTATTTTTGATCACGAGGCTGGCCCGTCAGAGTCCGCGAGGAGGCATACTTCAGTTCAGCAGCCGAATAGCAGAGCACATCCTTCAGAGATCAGATTGGCTGATGATTAGGTAGAGGTGATATCTCAGCATATAGCTTCCATACTATTTCGACAGTTGGATACTTCAGCTTTTGCACAGGGATCGACATCTCATGATGTATCTGATTAGACACTGATCCCTCACATCTCCACTGTCTTTCAGATGATTTCTGATCAGTCAGTACGCATTGAGTAGCTTGAGGGTTGTATATTGAGACTGACTAGCAGAGTTCTTGACTTGCAGGGGCAAGTGTTAGCTCTAGCCCATCCACAGCCGCATGAGAACATCACTGAGGTCTCAGACCTATCTGTGGAGGCAGCCAGACTGCGAGGAGTCTTAGAGAGTGGTTTTGACTTTCTGAGGAGAGAGATCAGGGGCTCTGGTGAACATGCTTCCACTCAGTTTAGTGCTCTGCTACAATCTGTTTCGAGAGCTCTGAACTTTCTGGACACTATCAGACTCTCACTCGTAGCACAGTCCTTTGCTTCTCAGCCTTCAGGATCTTCTCACCCATCCACTCGTGCTGGCACCTCTACCCATGGCAGAGGCAGACGCGGTTGAGGTCGAGCTCATGGACATGATCCTTCATCTCCTCACCCCATTTCTGATTCATCAGACTCTGATCCGTCCAGCCATGATATCTATTAGATCCAGTGTAGTCTGTCCTTTCCTTTTTTTGTGATCTATCTTATGGGCCATATAATGTAATGTTGACTGATTGACTCTCGGATAGTTTCTATCCATGTCTTTTGTACTCTAAGTTAACACTTATGTATTGAAACATCTATGTATTTAGTCACCTTTTGGATATATATATATATATATATATATATATATATATATATATATATATATACTTTGACTTTCAATGAATATCTCTGAATGTGATCAAATTGAATTACTTTTAAATTCTAAAATACTTGAATAGCAATATCTTTTAAATGAGCAAACTGATATATCTTTTACGATTGCTATATTGAGGGGGAGTAAAATAATAAGCAATAAAGAAATAAGCAATCAAAGAAGGAAGCTAAAGAAGTAAAATTGATCCCATCAAAAGGAAGGAATAGAGAAAATTATTCAAAAAGGGAAAGTAGAGAATCTCAATTGATGCTGTCAAAAAGAGGGAGTAGAGAATCAAGATTGAGATTGAGCAATAAGAGCAATAAAGATTTAACAATAAGCAATAAATAAAGATTGAGAGATAAGCAATAAAGAATGAGCAATAAGTAAATTGTTAAGTAAATGGGCACATGTGTCATATGCCAAAGAATCAAAATCAGCTTTTTCTTTCCAGGCAAATACACTTATAAGCAAATTTCAAATTTATCTTTAAACTTCTTATGATGCATTTCATTCTAAATGCTTGGCTACAATATTTAAGTGATACATCTTCATAAATTTGAAATTCATGTTCAATGCTTTATATATGCTTTTGCTCAAATATTTTGTCATCATCAAAAAGAGAGAGATTGTTGCTCCTTGAATTGATTTTGATGATTACAAAGTATTTGAGGGGATTATTACTGATTTTGACTTGGAAAAAGACTTATTGCATTTTAGGAGCAAAATCATAATTTTATCAAGACTTGATTCGGAAGTCTCAGGAGCAAGAACAAAAGATGTGCAATCTATTAGAGGTGATTTCAACATTTTTGGAAAAGTATTTTGTAAGAAAATCAGGTTTCTATCTTTGAGTCGACCCCATGAGTCGACTCATGGCTTAAAGGGCTGAACGGCACGTAAAAATTTTGGCTAGCATACTCTGTGAGTCGACCCCATGGGACGATCCCTTGGCATGAGTCGATCCTATGAGTCGACCTCTGCTGCTTTACAGGCCAAAATTATAGAACAGTCATTTTCTGATTTTTTCCACAGAGATCGACCTCATGAGTCGACCCATGAGCATGAGTCGACCCTATGAGTCGACCCCTGTGATGGGAAATTTTCGCAACGGCTAGTTTTTAACCCATTTCAATTGCATTTAATGCTCATTTAATGTGCTCTAACAGCTCTATTTCAGTCCAGATTACTCTCCACCATTATTTGAAGTTATATAAAGGGACTTAAAGGAGGGAATCAAATAAGAAGAGAAGAGAGAGATTTGAAAAAGGTTCTTCAAGCATCCTCATCAACCCTAAGCAAGAGCCCACTTAAAGAATTCAAAAAGCTTTTAATTCAAGTTCACCAACTCCTCAAGTGCTCATTCAAGTCTTCAACCACCCTGAGAAAATCTGAAAGAGCTTCCTTCTAATTGTGTAAAGTGTATTTAAAGCTTTATTCACTTATTAAAGGAGCTTCATCTGTATTTCTATGCAATTAACTGTAATACTCTTTTTGAGTTATTATTTTTATTTTGGAAGGATTCCAAAATGTGGGAAGGGTGATCCGAACCTTGAATCAATTGTATCGGGTTGGTTTGTACTCGAGAAATAAGTGTTCTAACTTGGGATAGCTAGAGTTGGAGATTTCGACGAGTGTATTCAGGTCGAATACAGTTTAGTGGATTGAAATTCCTAAGTAGGAGCTTAGAGAGTGGATGTAGGTGCAAGGTTGACACCGAACCACTATAAATCTTCTTGTTTGTGTTGTGCTTAATTGCTCTCCTTTTAAACTTCTTTATTCTCTTGCATTCTTGCATCCAACTATTACCCTTGCATAAATTACACTCTCCATACTTATCTTTCTCTTATTAAATAATCTTCATAGTTGTAAATTAAGTTTAAATTTTTTAAAGAAACCCAATTCACCCCCCCTCTTGGGTTGCATAGCTGGGCAACAGATATGTTTCTAGTCTTTTGGAATGGAGAACTTCAGGTTCAGAGATTTACAGACTCAGACTTTATGTCTGATATAGATGATCGAAAGTCGACATCTGGGAGTCTGTTCATTTACAATGGTGGTACAGTCAGCTGGAAGAGTTCCAAGCAGAAGGTGATTGCTGATTTCACCATAGAGGCAGAGTATATTGCTGCATCGGAAGCTGCAAAGGAGGCATTCTGGTACAAGAAGTTTGCCGCAGAGCGTGGAGTGATGTCATCAGATGCCATCCCTCTTTACTGCAACAATAATGGCGCCATAGCCCTAGCTAAGGAGCCAAGGTCTCACCAGAAGTCCAAGCATATCGAGCGGCGATTCCATCTGATCCATGATTATCTCGAAAAAGATTATGTCGAGGTTAAGAGATTCGACTCCACAGACAATGTGGCAGACCCACTGACAAAGCCATTAGGCCAGTAGAAGATCGAAGCCCACCTTGAGAAGATGGGACTTAGATATGTAGCCAATTGGCATTAGGTCAAGTGGGAGTTTGGTAGATGTGTGACCTAGATGCCAGATTGGCTGACACATTCCTGTACAAATGTAAAGAAAAATTTATAATTTTGACTATAAATAAATAAAAAGGTTATTCTACTATCACATTGTATACATTATGTCTGTGATATATTCTTTGAGTTAGTAAGAATGTTAATTCATATTTTTAAAAGTTGAAAATTTAAGGCATGAATTTACATAACTAACTCATAAACAGCTCCTGACCATAGGATCATCACGAGGATAGTGATCGATCTGAAAGGTTGGTGTACGATCACTTTCTTAGGGTAGATGTGTCTTGAGTCTACAGTGTAGAGATACCAGAGCGAGAGTACAGGTATTCATTGAGAATGAGAGTATTGAGCATGACCATCTCGAGCAGTCATAAGGAAGTCTACCTTCTCGTTGATGACTAGCTTGATGCTGTAGCTGTGTGTCTAGTTTTTTGACCTGAGGTACATCGACAGTTCACCTTGAGTGTGTTATAGTTTGACTACATCATAACTTGGTCTGCTAGCCATTCGAAACTTTGAAGTGTATGTTGGCTGTAGCATATTCATTGTAGGAATCAGATTGCATCAAGATGGGATCTATCAACCTCGGTAGATGAGAAAAGTAGTCCTATGATGATCAAAAGATCGAGTCCTTAAGCCCATGGCCATGGCAGAGTGAAATAATGGAAAAGAGTTTTCCATTAGGATTTCACATCGGACTCAGATCGATCGATTGATTCATATGATTGATGTTGGGTTTGACGAGTTCACCTTAACCCTAATTCAGTCTGGACTCATGATAGAGGAACTCAATCACACAGGTAGCTGCACCGAGAGGTTCGTCTTTATTTCTGATGGGTTGCCACCATATACTGTCAGGTATCACTGATGGATTTTGGGAGCAATTAGAATGATATTGATGATCGATCATTCTAAATTATCTGAATCAGGAGAGTTCTGGTCCATTGAAAGGAGTTTCGATGATGTCGATGATGAGATCACGATATGTCTCATTACCATATGAAAATGAACCTAACTAGATCACACAAACAAGAGTTAGAGTCTGGATGACATCAATTGAGCTAGCTCAGTTTGATTGATTTGGATTAGATCCAATTAGATTCAAGGAAATCGTGCTAGCACATGATTGAGCCTAACTTTCTCCTCGTGTAATCTTTTCTATCTCGACTGAGCCAAATATGATTTGACTCACCTAAAGAACCTTAAGAAGGTTTCTCTCAGTCTGACTGGAGCCAGTCCAGCTCAAAAAAATTTTATCTTAATTCATGAGATAAATTTAAGATAACACCTGCCAATTCCTGTCACCTGTCATTTTCATTTTAGGACATCAGTCAAACGTTGACTTATGGATCTTGAACTGAAGGCCACTTGGCAAGAGGTCATTGGAGAGCTTTTGTGGAGTGTCCGCCTGCTAAATTAGGCCTCAAAGTGGGTGCCAAGATCAGATTGGGCATGCGCCCCAAGTGGATAAGGATAGAGTCCCATGAGATGAGGACTCTATGCCTTGATCGACTCAAACTGTTGGACGCCAATCTCACTGTGTTTATCCAGTATTGGCACCAACAGTAGGAGGGTTTGGTGGAATTTTTATCTGATATGATCATATGACATCACTCCACCAATTAAAATTTTTCAAAATTAAATAGAATTTTTTGATTGGTCGAATAATGTGGCACTGTATGACGCAGCAGGGTCTATTTAAACCCTATCTGTGCCTAGGGTTTAGTGAATCTGCTCAATACCCAGCAATAGCCTGATATCCCTCCACTTCTCCATACCCCCTCTGGTCCTCTCTCTTCCCTCTTCATGTCCAAGAAGTTGGGCATCCATCTGGTGCTTGTCCAAGGCATGGTGGCTCCCTGATCAGAAGGCTGTAGGGATTTGTCAAGAAGCTGCTGCTCCAGCTTCAAAAGATCTTTTGAAGATCTTCCAGATCAGATCCAGATCTGATTTTTGGAGTAGAGATTCACAAGGAGAAGATGATCCAGATCCTACTCAAGTAGAAATTGGTAGAGGCCAGACAACTGCGTGGCTATTTTTGAACCTCGGGCATTGCTGTGATAATCTACAGGGTAATCTAGTTACCCTAGAGGTATTTCTCTAATCGTCAAGTTTTAGATTTAATTTTAGATTAAATATTAGATAATAAGAATTAGATCTAATAGATCTTAGATTTGAAATATCATCAGAAATTTTTTTTTTATAAATATTCCGCCCCAGATCTCATTAGATCTGGAAGATCCTACAAGGAAAAAGATGGTTTTTCCTTCAGTAAAGTAGTATGGCATCTGATGTCATAACTCCAAGTTCTATGATAAACTTGTTGAACCAAGGTATGTTTTTTCAAATAAATGTTTATGGCTTGGAATCCCCTCTTCCTTCATTTAGAGAGGGTGCTTAGGTCTTACAGTAAGTAGGGCTCGTTAAGTGTTATAGGTAAAGTAGTCTTGTCATGTCTTTGTCTCGATCGGGTCGAAGGAAAGAATAGTGGTCAGCAGTGGAACCTTATGCCACTGCATCCTGACCCTTTATTCTTTGAGAAGATTCAGCTTGAGCTTTACTTTTTAAAAGGGCTTGGTAGAAGTTTCTCTTGGTCTCATGTTCTCATCTGAGGTAGCTTTTCCTACCTCACTAACTGGGGAGTAGTGAATATGTAATAGGAACTGAAAAGGATGAGAAGATGTGCGTAGTATCCACCCTTGGTTTCGAAGCTTTATGTGGGACTAAGGACTTGAATGAAACTTTAGAGAGAAGTCATGCTAGCAAAATAGGCAAAAAGGGAAAGAACGAAAATGTCGGGATGTTGCCTAATGCCTCTTCCTCAAGCCTTTTTTCCAATCGGAGAGCCTTTTCTGTCAAGAAAGCCAGGAATTTTGTAGTTTCCTTTGCAGCATCCGAAATAGTGACATATTCAGCCTCTGTGGTCAAATCTACTATGATGGATTGCTTGAAACTCTTTCAGCTGACTGCACCACCATTGCAAACGAACACATATCCTGACGTAGGCATTTTGCCATTAGGATTAGACATGAACCCTGAATCAGTATATCCCTGGACTCACAACTCAGAACCTTCTCCAAAGATCAAGAACAAATCTTTAGTTCTTCTCAAGTACTTAAGGATGTTCTTCACAGCTATCGAATGCTCCTTGTCTGAATTTGATTGATATCTGCTCGTGATACTCATAGCAAAGGTAATATCAGGTCGAGTATATTGCATGGCATACATGAGGCTCCCTATGGCTGAGGTATAAGGTATCCTACTCATGTGCTGAACTTCCTCAGATATAGTCGGACACATCGTCTTGAAAAAATTAATGCTATGCCTAAGAGGTAAAAGTCCTCTTTTAGAGTTTTTCATGCTGAACCTCTTCAGCACCTTCTCTATGTAAGTTTTTGTAACAGGCCTAGCATCCTTTTAGATCTATCCCTATAGATCTTTATTCCAAGAATATAGGATGCTTCTCCTAGATCTTTCATGAAGAATTCTTTGGATAGCAATCTTTTGACCGTGGTCAATATGAGAATGTCATTCTCAATGAGAAGAATATCATCCACGTACAATATGAGGAATGTTATTGCGCTCCCACTGATCTTTTTGTATATACAAGGTGTTGAGAATAGTGTTCCAAAGCCAATCGTCAGTCTGTTGATGGTTGTGCTCATTTTTATATTTATATATGAATTATAAATTAATAAAAATTATTTTAGTATTTTTCATCACAAAATATTTCATCTTCTAATGAACTCCTATGTTGTGGTGAAGTCCTTAGGATTATTTAGACTCGACAAAGGAGGATTTATCATTTAGTCCTTAAATCTGTTCACAACCAAATAATACATTGTTACCAAGGACGACAACGTTTATCAAGCATAGGTCATTATTTGCCATATAGGTTGGTTGTCCTCTTAACCAATGAGTGTGGAGACACTGGTATGGCATACAGGTGAGATATAAAGGTACATCTGCACTGAACGTGGCCGACTCTGGAGCTATTTCTGCTGTCAAGATTTGCTCCGATGGAATATGGATATAAATGTCCCTCCGACTTGAGACCACCATGGTGACTTACAAGCAACTCACTGTACTAAGGCACTGGACTACCTGAATTTTTAATTCAGTGACGGAAGGCTGCTAGGTGTAGTCAAGTACTTGACTTATCGGTGCGTGTGTCAAGATGGGATTGACTACTCCAGTTTAGGAGCTATGTACAGTCGTGTTTCAATTTAGCAAAACCTTGGCCAGGGTAGTCCTTGTGAGGAGTCACAAGACTGTTTGAGTTGAGCACGATTCGGATGATCTGATCAGGGTTGACAGTTTAACCCTGAGTCATCCTAAACACAAGGGTCAAAAGGATGAATTATACAGTAACCATATTCATGTAGGTTCTGAGTGTTGCGATTGTGACTCTTCGACCTATCTGAATGCCGGGTACCATTGCTAGATGGTCACTTCGATTAGTACAGGAATTGGTTCCTGTGCTACCAGCTTAGGTTCGAACCTGCGGGGTCACACACATTAGAGGTTCCTATCTGATCTGATGGCTGATGTAGAATCCTATATATTTCAGACTCAGTGATCGAGAATCAAGATTCTCTGATCATGAGTTTCACACATTTTGGGTACCGGGGTCAAGAGTCCCACTGGTTTAGGACTCTTCGATCAGGGTTACATATCGATGAATTCTGATGCCCGATTACCCATCGGATTTGGACTCAATATTTATGAGAGGTTTAATTAGTAATTTGATCACTAATTAACTCAATTTGATTGAGTAATTAATTTTGGATCAAGTCCAATTGAATTGGATTCAGTTGGGTTTGATCCGATTAGGTTAAAAGTTGACCTAATCGTCGAGATGGTTTGGTCCCTGATTTGATCAGGGGTTGGACTTAGTCAATTCCTGATTTGATTAGGATTTTATTGAGCCTAATTAAGTCTAATTAAGTTAGATTTAAATTAGTCTAATTGGACCTAACTTATTTGGTTCAATTAGGTTGGTTTAAATAATTAAACCACCTTGACCCAATCTCCATGCGCCACCTCACTTCCATTGCACCCATTTGAATTCATGAGAAGAAACTTCTCATGAATTTTTTTCTCACGCCAAGCCCTCTTCACGCCCCACTTTAATGTGCCATATGAATGGATAAGGATGATTGGTTGGCCATTCAAATTCAAAATAAAGTTTGAATTTGAATGGGCAATCAATCTTTGCACCTTATCCCTTTTTTTACGCCCCATTTATTACATGAGCAAAGGTTTCTCATGAAATCACTCCATACACAATTTAAGCCATGCCTCACGCCTTTAGTGGATAAGGGATGAGTTGGTGTCCATTTGAATTCAAAATTTGATTTGAATTCAAATGTGCAATTACTCATCTTTATCCTTTCTTTTGGATAAGACATTTGACATTGTTATAAAAGGAGGAGAAGAGTGGGGCGTGCAAGAAGAAGATTTTTGGAGAAAAATTCTGGAGCGTGAGAAGTTTTGTACATGAGAAGGAAGTCCATATCCTTCCACGAGAAAAAGAAAGAAAAGAAAGAAAAGTGGGTGCAAAGTTTCTGATGAGTTCCCTAGAGTTTTAGCCTGTGGTTCGGGAGTGAGAAAGTGAGCTACGAGTGTCGTGAGCCCACAAAATCTCAGAAAGATCTTCAACATCCTTTCAAGCATGTCTGTTGATGATTCAGAGCATCTGAAGAATCGACAGACATCGATCGAAGGAGTTCGATCAGCATCCACCATCAAAAGAGCTCTACAACGAGCTAGCACTCGTGAGGAGTTGATCAGACCGTTTGCTTCGTGTGGATGATCTGCAGAGGCCAGACATACTGTGTGGCTACGTCATGACGATCAGACTCTCCCGAGGGTGATCAGATTGCGGCGATCTTCTACCCGCACAAAGATATTATGTTCTGAACACATTATAGTAAAGTGTTTACTGTTCGCATTTGAATTTCAAATTTAAATGAATGCATGCTATATATCATATTTAGATCCTAGTGTAGGATAAATTCATGTTAATTAATTAGATTAATTAATAATTTTTACTATAAAATTATGATTTTGAAAAAGTTTTAAAATTACCATTTTATCCCTGGACTGAATTTCCCATAAATGGTATCAGAGCGGGTTCTTAGATATGATATATATATTTGCATGCGTAGATTAAATTGTAATCTAAAAGTTTAAATTTGAAATTTAAAATTCAAAATTTAAAATTTAAATTTTGAAAATTATTCGAAATTCAAAATTCAAAAATTTGAAATTCAAAATTTGAAATTTGCATTTTGAAATTTGAAATTCAAAATTCAAAATTCAAAAATTTGAAATTTAAAATTCAAAATTTGAAATTTGATTGAAATTCAAAATTTGAAATTTGAAATTCAAAATTTGAAATTCAAAATTTTGAAATTTGAAATTTATTTGAAATTTGAAATTCAAAAGTTAAAATTTGAAATTTAAAATTTAAAATTTAAATTTTGAAATTGGTATATTTAGATATACTTGATCCAAGTAGCAAGTAATCGAATTAGGTTGGTTGCTATGGCCGTCTGATCATAGGAAAAAAGCAGGGTTTAAAGGCCCTCTCCTCCCATTCGATGGGGTCTCCTATGGCGGTAGGGGTGCCGCTGCAATTATATCCCATGCAGATGAAGCAACGAAAGGATTAATTGTAAAGATTTAATTATGAAATTTATCATGAATGTGTTAGATTAGATCTGAAGAAATATTCATGATTTATTTTGATTGAGTTATTTTCTGTTATGTAATTAGCAATAGGATTTCTATTTATGAAATATACTGATCTATTTGTGAAATGAATCAACATATTTGGTGAACAGAAAATAAAACCTTTCAAATTTAAAAATTATTTTCGAAATGCCAAACCCTGACCCATCAGCCCAAATACTTAATTAAAAGAATTAAGTGTTGTCTAGTAGGTCTAGAATTGTGAATTAAAACCTAAGATAATTACATAAACTTGTGGGTCAATGGGTTAGATGGATTAAGTCCATAATTGGGTTAGACTTAAGGTTAGCTTAAAGAAATGGATTAAATTAGAGTAATTGGTCAAATCTAATCAAAAGTTGAATTAGATTGGGTCAAGGATACTCTAGACTCAACTCCAATAGTTGTAGTTGAATGGGTCCATGTCTTTAACTAGACCAAGATGGACTTAATTCATGGCTACGCGGTGGAACCCTATTTAATAAGTTGATCAAATTAAAACTAATGAACCGGTTGGTGTCTAAAATAAGTTTGGCATTTTGACCAGTGGTTTTTAAACAGGAGCTACTCGCAGTGATTCGATATCTGACGAGTTAATAGCTTATCCCCACCACTGATCTTACTTACCTGGCCAACCTGGTGAATTAGGTTTTGATTAGATCACTTGGTGATTAGGGCTCACCTATGTCATTAGGTAAATCAGTTTGACTAATTTAGGTGCTCCTAATGCTAGCTTTAATTAAATCTTTTTTTAATCTGACTTGGTGAAGTCAGTGGGAGGATTGAAATTGGCTTGATATTTTCTTCTCATCTATCCTTTAATAAAATCTTCAAAAATTATTAGGTCCCTAAAAATGATTAAGTTATATTGATAACTAAGTCATAGCCTCCCATTAAGTGAGTGATAATGAGTCCATTAGTTTAATAATCATTGGAGGCCCAAAGGCCTAGTGCTTATTGACTAATGGAATAATCATTCATAATATGATAATTTGGTTTGAGTCTTTCTGATGGTGGTCAGATTGGTCGGCCAAAGTCAGGTCTGATCATTTATTGGTCCAATTCATCAAATCAAATCATGTTAATGATTGGACCTAACCAGATCTTTTCAGTGGAGGCCAAAGCCTACTGATTAGGTTCTGGGGCAAAATCAATTACTAGAAGTTGTTTAGAGAAACAACTGGTTATGAACCTACCCATAGATGCACATGGGTTGACCAACCAAAGTTGGGCTCGTGTGTAGTCTGTGTGGATTCTAGTACCCACTAAGGAATTAAAGTAATTCCTCGAATTGGAGGTTGAGGCTATCAGTTCGTAAAAATACTGGGAGAAACTTTAGACTAAAGTCCAAGTCTTTAGTATTTATAATTTATGTACTAATAGAGGTCGGTTTTTCTTTATGCAATAATGGCCACTACCCTGTCCTCTGGTCATTATTAGATAATGACAAGTTCATGGGACCTAATTTCGATAGCTGGTATCGAAAATTAAAAATCATCTTTGAGCATGAGCGGATCCTTTATGTAGTAATGGATCCGGCACCTGAGGAGCCAGCCCCGAACGTTAGAGGGACGGTCCGAGACACTTATCAAAAGTGGCTCAACGACCGCACCACCGTTCGGTGCATTATGCTGGCGGCAATGAATGATGAGTTCAGTCGCAGGTTCGAGAATGCCCAGCCACAAAAAGAAGAAGAATAAAAGGTGCAGCTGTATGCTGAGACGTCTGCACAGGGTCAGATCGAGAAACGCAAGTCTGACCAGAGCCAGATGGAGTGCTTCTTTTGCAAGAAGCAGGGGCACTGGAAGAGGAACTGTCCTCTATACATTGCCTCCCTGGACCCGAATAGGCCGAAGAAGAAGCAAGGTACTTATATGATAACACCTTGCAACTTTTCCATTTGTGATACTACTGCCTAGGTATTGGATACCGGAAGCCCTTATCATATTTGCAATTCGATGCAGGGTCTGCAGGTCAGTAGGAGATTTGATGAAGGCGATAGATTCCTGAACGTTGGAGATGGAAGCAAAGTTTCAGTTCTAGCATTAGGAATCATGAACCTTGTAATCAATTCTCGAAATATAATTCTGAGTGAATGTCACTATTGTCCCAGCTTTTTATTAAATATTATGTCTATAGGCCTTTTGGCCATGAACGGCTATCAATTTTTAATAAAAAGAAATATTTGCAATATCATTTTGAATGGTGTTACAATGTTTGTTGGACAACTTAATAATGAAATTTACTTTCTATCACAACTTGTTAATGTGGTTCAAACCTCCGATAAACCCCCTAGAATAGTAATGTGTCAGAAGTCTACCTTTGGCACTATAGGCTTGGTCATATCAATAAGAACAGGATAAACAGGTTGGCTCAAGAAGAAATTTTTGAAATAGGTGATTGTGAATCACTTCCAACCTGTGAGTCCTGTCTTCTTGGTAAAATGACCAAATCACCTTTTACTGGAAAAGGTGAGCGAGCCAGTGAACTCTTGGGTCTGGTATATTCTGATGTATGTGGACCCATGAGCTCAAGTGCAAGAGGTGGATATTTTTACTTCATAACCTTCACAGACGACCTATCGAGGTATGGGTATATTTATTTAATGAAGCATAAATCGGAGTCGTTTGAAATGTTCAAACTATTCCGAAATGAGGTAGAAAAACAAACTGGGAAGTGTATTAAAACTCTTCGATCTAATCGAGGAGGTGAATATCTTTCCAATGATTTTCTGACATATCTTGGAGAGAATGAGATTCTCTCTCAGTGGACTCCTCCTGGAACACCACAACATAATGATGTATCTGAAAGGAGGAATCGGACCTTGTTGGACATGGTTCGATCCATGATGGGGTTTGCTGGTCTGCCGATCTTCCTCTGGGGATATGCGCTCGAATCGGCTTGTTACCTTCTAAATAGAGTTTTGAGTAAGTCTGTAACCAAAGCACCATATGAGATATGGATAGGATGTAAGCGAGTACTCTCGCACCTTAGGATTTGGGGGTGTCCGACTTATGTTAAACGTTTAATTACGGACAAGCTTGGACCTAGGTCTGACAAGTGTAATTTTATAGGGTACCCAAAAGAGATCAAAGGATATTACTTCTACCTAGCTGATGAGCAAAAAGTGTTTGTCAGCCTTAAGGCTATCTTTTTGGAAAAGGAGTTCTTTGGTGAAGGGACTGTTGCCTCTAAGGTCGAACTTGATGAAGTTCGACAGATGGAAAAACCCACACAAGTTGCTGAACCTGAACCGGATTTGATTAGATCAGATCCGGAGCCCATTGTTCAAGCACCCTTAAGGTGATCTGGTAGAGTACCACGTCAACCGGACAGATACTATGGTTTCTTGGTTCGGGACGATGATCCTATCGAACTTGATGAAAATGATGAAGATCCGATCACCTACATGGATGCAATGCAGAGACTCGACTCTGAAAAATGGCTAGATGCCATGAAATCCAAAATGGAGTCCATGAAGATCAACGATGTGTGGACATTGGTTGACCCACGCGAAGGAGTAAAACCCATAGGGTGTAAGTGGGTCTTCAAGAGGAAGAGGGGCACAGACGGAAAGGTGGAAACCTATAAAGCCCATCTAGTTGCCAACGGATATCGTCAATGTTATGGTATAGACTATGACGAGATATTTTCTCCTATGGCAATGCTCAAATCCATTCAGATTATGCTTGCATTAGCTGCTCATCTGGACTATGAAATCTGGCAGATGGATGTGAAGACAGCTTTTCTAAATAGAGATCTGGATGAAGAGGTGTATATAATACAACCTGAAGGATTCATATCTACAGATGAGTCTAAGGTGTGCAGGCTACAGAGGTCCATTTATGGACTTAAGCAGGTATCACGGAGTTGGAACATACGTTTTGATAAGACGAACAAGACGTATGGCTTCGTTAAGAACGGAGAAGAGCCATGCATTTATAAGTGGGCTAATGGTCCAGTAGTAGTATTTCTTGTATTGTATGTGGATGACATTCTCTTAATCGGGAATGATGTCCCTGCATTACAGGGAATAAAGATTTGGCTGTCATCACAGTTCTCCATGAAGGATCTGGAAGAAGCTTCCTACATCCTAGGGATGAGGATCTATAGGGATAGATCTAAAAGGTTGCTTGGTTTATCTTAGTCCACGTACATTGATACTATGCTAAAGAGGTTTAGCATGGAGAATTTCAAGAAAGGCTATCTTCCGATAGGCCATGGAATTTCTCTCTCGAAGAGGGATTGTCCGACAACACCTTAAAAGAGAGAGCGTATGGGCAGGATTCCATATGCTTCGGTAGTGGGATCTATCATGTACGCCATGACATGTACATGACCAGATGTGGTATACTCACTAGGGGTAGTGAGTAGATACCAATCTGATCCAGGGGAGAATCACTGGAAGGTTGTTAAAACCATCCTGAAGTATTTAAAAAATACTAAGGACCAGTGGCTTGTTTATGGTGAATCAGACTTGAGACTTATAGGGTTTACAGACTCTAGTTTCCAATCTGATCATGATGACAGCAAAAGTGTGTCAGAATTTATTTTTATCCTTAATGGTGGGGCTATCTACTGAAAAAGTTCCAAGCAGCACACAGTGGCTAATTCAGTTTGCAAGGCGGAGCATGTCGCCGCATCAGATACTGCCAAAGAAGCGGTGTGGCTGAGAAAATTCATCACCGAGCTCGGAGTAGCATCCTCCCTTGTTGGTCCAGTTTTGCTCTACTGTGACAGCTCTGGAGCCATTGCTCAGGCAAAGGAATCAAAGGCACACCAGCGGACGAAGCATATTCTACGCCGCTACCATCTCATCCGAGAAATTATGGATCGAGGTGACGTCAATCTTCAGAAGATTGACGGGAAGGAGAACCTGGCTGACCCATTCACTAAAGCCATTACGGTGAAGGAGTTCGACGACTATAAGTCAAAGATGGGTATTAGATACTACACCGATTGGCTTTAGGCCAAGTGAGAGATTGTTGGGAATAGTATCCCAAAGCCAATCGTCAGTCTGTTAACGGTTGTGCTCATTTTTCTATATGTACATGAATTATGAATTAATAAAAATTATTTTGGTATTTTTCATCACAAAATATTTCATCTTCTAATGAACTCCTATGTCGTGGTGAAGTCCTTAGGACTATTTAGACTCGACAAAAGAAAATTTGTCGTTTAGTCCTTAAATCTATTCGCAATCAAATGATACGTTGTTACCAAGGATGACAACGTTTATCAAGCATAGGTCGTTGTGTGCCATATAGGTTGGTTGTCCTCTTAACCAATGAGTGTGGAGACACTGGTATGGCATACAGGTGAGATATAAGGGTACATCTGCACTGAACGTGACCGACTCTGGAGCTATTTCTGCTGTCAAGATTTGCTCCGATGGAATATGGGTATAAATGTCCCTCCGACCTGAGACCACCACGGTGATTTGCAAGCAACTCACTGCACTTAGGCACTGGACTACCTGAATTTTTAATTCAGTGACGGAAGGTTGCTGGGTGTAGTCAAGTACTTGACTTGTCGGTGCATGTGTCAAGATGGGATTGACCACCCAGTTTAGGAGCTGTGTACAGTCGTGTTTCAATTTAGCAAAACCTTGGCCAGGGTAGTCCTTGTGAGGAGTCACAGGACTGTTTGAGTTGAGCACGATTCGGATGATCTGATCGGGGTTGACAGTTTAACTTTGAGTCATCCTAAACACAGGGGTCAAAAGGATGAATTATACAGTAACCATATTCATGTAGGTTCTGAGTGTTGCGATTGTGACTCTTCGACCTATCCGGATGCTGGGTACCATTGCTAGATGGTCACTTCGATTAGTACAGGAATTGGTTCCTGTGCTACCGGCTTAGGTTCGAACCTACGGGGTCACACACATTAGTGGTTCCTATCTGATCTAATGGCTGATATAGAATCCTACATGTTTGGGACTCAGTGATCGAGAATCATGATTCTCTGATCACGAGTTCCACACATTATGGGTACCGAGGTCAAGAGTCCCACTGGATGGGACTTTTTGATCAGGGTTACATATCGATGAATTCTAATGTCCAATTGCCCATCAGATTTGGACTCAGTATTTATGAGAGATTTAATTAGTGATTTGATTGCTAATTAACTCAATTTGATTGAGAAATTATTTTTGGATCAAGTCCAATTGAATTGGATTCAGTTGGGTTTGACCCGATTAGGTTAAGAGTTGACCTAATCGTCAAGATGGTTTGGTCCCTGATTTGATCAGGAGTTGGGTTTAGTCAATTCTTGATTTGATTAAGATTTTATTGAGCCTAATTAAGCCTAATTAAGTTGGGTTTAAATTAGTCTAATTAGACCTAACTTATTTGGTTCAATTAGGTTGGTTTAAATAATTAAACCACCTTGACCCAATCTCCATGCGCAACCTCACTTCCATTGCACCCATTTGAATTCATGAGAAGGAACTTCTCATGAATTATTTCCTCACGCCAAGCCCTCTCCACGGCCTACTTTAATGTGCCATATGAATGGATAAGGATGATTGGTTGGCCATTCAAATTCAAAATAAAGTTTGAATTTGAATGGGCAATCATCTTTGCACTTTATCCTTTTTTTTACGCCCCATTTATTATATGAGAAAAGATTTCTCATGAAATCACTCCATGCACAATTTAAGCCACACCTCACACCTTTAGTGGATAAGGGATGAGTTGGTGTCCATTTAAATTCAAAATTTGATTTGAATTCAAATGTGCAATTACTTATCTTTATCCTTTCTTTTGGATAAGACGTTTGACATTGTTATAAAAGGAGGAGAAGAGTGGGGCGTGCAAGAAGAAGATTTTTTGGAGAAAAATTTTGGGGTGTGAGAAGTCTTTTGCGTGAGAAGGAAGTCCATATCCTTCCAAGAAAAAAGGAAAGAAAAGAAAGAAAAGTGGGTGCAAGGTTTCCGATGAGTTCCCTAGAGTTTTAGCCTGGGGTTCGAAAAGTGAGAAAGTGAGCTACGA
Source organism: Elaeis guineensis (assembly GCF_000442705.2). NCBI lineage: Eukaryota > Viridiplantae > Streptophyta > Magnoliopsida > Arecales > Arecaceae > Elaeis > Elaeis guineensis. The sequence continues at coordinate 1,312,225 of NW_027332422.1, forward strand.
GTGTCGTGAGCCCACAAAATCTCAAGAAGATCTTCAACATCCTCTCAAGCATGTCTGTTGATGATCCGGAGCATCTGAAGAATCGACAGACACTGATCGAAGGAGTTCGATCAGCATCCACCGTCAAAAGGGCTCTATAATGAGCTAGCACTCGTGAGGAGTCGATCAGACCGGGAGCTTCGTGTGGATGATCCACAGAGGTCAGACACACTGTGTGGCTACGTCACAATGATCAGACTCTTCCGACGGTGATCAGATTACGGCGATCTACTATTCTTACAAAGGTATTGTGTTCTGAACACATTACAGTAAAGTGTTTACTGTTCGAATTTGAATTTCAAATTTAAATGCATGCATGCTATATATCATATTTAGATCCTAGTGTAGGATAAATTTATATTAATTAATTAGATTAATTAATATTTTTTCACTGTAAAATCATAATTTTGAGAAAAATTTAAAATTACCATTTTACCCCTACACTGAATTTTCTCACATGAGGATCTATAGGGATAGATCTAAAAGGTTGCTTGATTTATCTTAATCCACGTACATTGATACTATGCTGAAGAGGTTCAGTATGAAGAATTTCAAGAAAGGCTATCTTTCGATAGGCCATGAAATTTCTCTTTCGAAGAGGGATTGTCCGACAACACCTCAAGAGAGAGAGCGTATGGGTAGGATTCCATATGCTTCGGTTGTGGGATCTATCATGTACGCCATGACATATATACGACCAGATGTGGCATACTCACTAGGGGTAGTGAGTAGATACCAATCTGATCCAGGGGAGAATCACTGGAAGGTTGTTAAAACCATCCTAAAGTATTTAAGAAATACTAAGGACCAGTGGCTTATTTATGGTGAATCGAACTTGAGACTTATAGGGTTTACAGACTCTAGTTTCCAGTTTGATTACGATGACAGCAAAAGTATGTCGGGATTTATTTTTACCCTTAATGGTGGGGCTATCTACTGGAAAAGTTTCAAGCAGCACATAGTGGCTGATTCAGTTTTGCGAGGCAGAGTATGTTGCTGCATCAGATACTGTCAAAGAAGCGGTGTGGTTGAAAAAATTCATCACCGAGCTCAAAGTAGCACCCTTCCTAGTTGGTCCAGTTCTGCTCTACTATGACAGCTCTGGGGCCATTACTCAGGCGAAGGAACCAAAGGCATACCAGCGGACAAAGCATATTCTGCGCCGCTACCATCTCATCCAAGAAATTATGGATCGAGGTGACGTCGATTTTCAGAAGATCGATGGAAAGGAGAACCTGGCTGACCCATTCACTGAATCCATTGCGGTGAAGGAGTTCGACAACTACAAGTCGAAGATGGGTATTAGATACTACACCGATTGGCTTTAGGCCAAGTGGAAGATTGTTGGGAATAGTGTCCCAAAGCCAATCGTCAGCCTGTTGACGGTTGTGCTCATTTTTGTATTTGTACATGAATTATAAATTAATAAAAATTATTTTGATAGTTTTCATCACAAAATATTTCATCTTCTAATGAACTCCTATGTTGTGGTGAAGTCCTTAGGACTATTTAGACTCGACAAAGGAGGATTTATCGTTTAGTCCTTAAATCTGTTCGCGACCAAATGATACGTTGTTACCAAGGATGATAATGTTTATCAAGCATAAATTGTTGTGTGCCATATAGGTTGGTTGTCCTCTTAACCAATGAGTGTGGAGACACTGGTATGGCATACAGATGAGATGTAAGGGTACATCTACACTAAACGTGATCGACTTCGGAGCTATTTTTGCTGTCAAAATTTGCTCCGATAGAATATGGGTATAAATGTCCCTCCGACCTGAGACCACCACGGTGACTTATAAGCAACTCACTGCACTTAGGCACTAGACTACCTGAATTTTTAATTCAGTGACGGAAGGCTGCTGGGTGTAGTCAAGTACTTGACTTGTCGGTGCGTGTGTCAAGATGGGATTGACCACTCCAGTTTAGGAGCTGTGTACAGTCGTATTTTAATTTAGTAAAACTTTGGCCAGGGTAGTCCTTGTGAGGAGTCACAGGACTGTTTGAGTTAAGCACGATTCGGATGATCTGATCAGGGTTGACAGTTTAACCCTGAGTCATCCTAAACACAGGAGTCAAAAGGATGAATTATACAGTAACCATATTCATGTAGGTTCTGAGTGTTGCGATTGTGGCTCTTTGACCTATCTGAACATCGGGTACTATTGCTAGATGGTCACTTCGATTAGTACAGGAATTGGTTCCTGTGCTCCCGGCTTAGGTTCGAACCTACGGAGTCACACGCATTAGAGGTTCCTATCTGATCTGATGGCTGATGTAGAATTCTACATGTTTTAGACTCAGTGATCGAGAATCAAGATTCTCTGATCATGAGATCCACACATTTTGGGTACCGGGGTCAAGAGTCCCACTGGTTTAGGACTCTTCGATCAGGGTTACATATCGATGAATTCTGATGCCCGATTACCCATCGAATTTGAACTCCATATTTATGAGAGGTTTAATTAGTGATTTGATTATTAATTAACTCAATTTGATTGAGTAATTAATTTTGGATCAAGTCCAATTGAATTGGATTCAGTTGGGTTTGACCCGATTAGGTTAAGAGTTGACCTAATCGTCGAGATGGTTTGGTCCCTGATTTGATCAGGGGTTGGGATTAGTCAATTTCTAATTTGATTAGGATTTTATTGAGCCTAATTAAGCCTAATTAAGTTGGATTTAAATTAGTCTAATTGGACCTAACTTATTTGGTTCAATTAGGTTGGTTTAAATAATTAAACCACCTTGACCCAATCTCCATGCGCCACCTCACTTCCATTGCACCCATTTGAATTCATGAGAAGAAACTTCTCATAAATTTTTTTCTCATGCCAAGCCCTCTCCATGCCCCACTTTAATGTGCCATATGAATGGATAAGGATGATTGGTTGGCCATTCAAATTCAAAATAAAGTTTGAATTTGAATGGGCAATCAATCTTTGCACCTTATCCCTTTTTTTACTCTTCATTTATTATGTGAGAAAAGGTTTCTCATGGAATCACTCCATGCATAATTTAAGCCACACCTCACACCTTTAGTGGATAAGGGATGAGTTGGTGTCCATTTGAATTCAAAATTTGATTTGAATTCAAATGTGCAATTACTCATCTTTATCCTTTCTTTTGGATAAAATGTTTGACGTTGTTATAAAAGGAGGAGAAGAGTGGGGCGTGCAAGAAGAAGATTTTTGGAGAAAAAATTTGGGACGTGAGAAGTCTTTTGCGTGAGAAGGAAGTCCATATCCTTCCAAGAGAAAAAGAAAGAAAAGAAAGAAAAATGGGTGCAAGGTTTTCGGTGAGTTTCCTAGAGTTTTAGTCTGGGGTTCGTGAAGTGAGAAAGTGAGCTACGAGTGTCGTGAGCCCACAAAATCTTAGAAAGATCTTCAACATCCTCTCAAGCACGTCTGTTAATAATCCGAAGCATCCAAAGAATCGACAGACATCGATCGATGGAGTTCGATCAGCATCCGCCGTCAAAAGGGCTCTACAACGAGCTAGCACTCGTGAGGAGTCGATCAGATTGGGAGCTTCGTGTGGATGATCTGCAGAGGCCAGACACACTGTGTGGCTGCATCGCGATGATCAGACTCTCTCGAAGGTGATCAAATTACGGCAATCTTCTACCCGCACAAAGGTATTGTGTTCTGAACACATTACAGTAAAGTATTTACTGTTCGTATTTGAATTTCAAATTTAAATGAATGCATGCTATATATCATATTTAGATCCTAGTGTAGGATAAATTTATATTAATTAATTAAATTAATTAATAATTTCCACTGTAAAATCATGATTTTGAAAAAGTTTAAAATTACCATTTTATCCCTGCACTGAATTTCCCACACAAGGTTTTTCTTCATTCTTGACGAAATCAAATGATTTGATCACCTTATCAAAATGATGATTTTAACTTCGAGAAGCTCATTTTAATCTGTATATGGATCTTTACAGCTTGCAGACTTTGTGATTACTGTCACCAGATGTGAAATCCAAAGGTTGCTCTGTATAGATATCTTTCTCAAGATATCTTTTCAAGAAAGTAGTTTTCATATCTATCTACTTGTTGGGTCTCATGTGGTGCTCCCAAGGCTCAGGGGATCAAGGCTAAGGCCAAGGTCCAAAGTCCATGAGGTGCTCATGGGATTTTTAGGGCTAGTTTGGGTCTTAGGATGAAAGGCTGTCAGCCTTTCGGGTCTTGAGGTCCAAAAATTTTTGGGCCTTGAGAGGCTAACTTATTTTGGACTAGATTTGTATCTTAGGTAGATAATATTTATTCAAATCATAGGTGTACATGGGTTTGGATTAGCATAAATCTCATATCAAGTTAGCCAAGAGAGTTTTGTGGTTGGATCACATTGACCTTGTATAAATACCTTTGTATTTAGGATTTGTACGAAGGGTTCAATCAATCAAATCATTTTTTTCCAAAAATATCTCTCTCTTTCTCCCTTTCCTCCTCTCTCTCTGGTCTTGTCCATGCTTTAGAATCAAGAAACCTAGGGTTTCTTGGCCGCCAACCCAAAAAGGAAAGAAAGGAACCAGTGCTGCCTCTTTTGCATGCCCCTGTTTTGAGCACCCACTCTTGGCTGCCCAAGAGGAGTTTTAGGTCCTAAATTTCTTGATTTTGGAGGCTTCATCAAGTGTACTTCTAGGTTTCAAAAGGTGGATTTCAGTTCTGGTGGAGAAGGAGTTCAAATCGAAGAAAGAAATCCTGCTGATAGGATTTACAAGGCTGCTACAACCAGAAAAGCTGTTCTTCTTCAACATATTTCATCCCCTTCTAGAGAGTTTTCTTCATTTATTTCCTGGTGGGAGGTACTCCACACACCTAGAAATGTGCACAACAAGTGGTATCAGAGCCTGTGTTGCGTGGAGGGAGAACGAGATGCCAGAAGGTAAAGTTCTTCAAAGGCTGAAATTTCAGCAAGATCCCTGTCAAGGTATTTCTCAAATCCCTTGGAGTTTTCTGTTTTGATTTGGTTTGGATCCAGCCATGGCAAGCAACATGAAGGTCGATTTTGAAAAATTTGATAGGAAAGAAAATTTTTCTATGTGGAAAGTTAGGGTTGAAGATCTCTTGGTTCAGGCAGATCTAGATCAGGTATTGGAGGAAAAGCCTGAAGGGATGTCGGATCGTCAATGGATATCCCTAGAGAAGAAGGCTTGTTCAGTGATTTGAGGATGTTTGGCGGATGCGGTTCTCTATTCAGTGTTAGAGGAAAAGACCCTGAAGGGGTTGTGGTCGAAGTTGTATACTATGTATATGGAGAAAAACATGTGTAACAAGCTGATGTTGAAGAAGAGATTGTACAACCTTCGGATGTAGGAAGGCAGAGATGTCTTGGGTCACATCCAGAGGTTCGACCAGATATGCAACGAGTTTTTGAATATCAGGATGAGATGGAGGAGGAAGATAGATCTCTATTATTGCTATGCTCGCTGCTCCCTTCCTATGATCCATTGGTGATGACGCTGTTGTATGGCAAGGAGACTCTGGAGTATGAAGACATGGTCTCGGTGTTGCACTCTAATGAACTGTGAAAAAAGATGACCAAAGATAGAGCTCCTCAGGAGGGCTTGGCCATGGGGGAGTGGTCAAGAAGAGGAAAAGGAAGGGGCAAGTCAAGGGGATGATCAAAGTCCCAAAGAGTAGAAGCAAGAAAGATGCTCGATGCTACGAGTGCAATAAGATCGGACACTTCAAGCGAGATTGCCCGCAGTGGAAGAGCAAGAAGGGAGACAAAGGAGGACTGATGCGTTGAGTATGATGGCTGATCAGGAGGTGGAGGATGACCTCTTGGTGGTATCTGATGGTCACAGGCAATACACAAATGTATGGACGCTAGATTCAGCCTGTTCGCATCACTACACCCCAAATCGGTCTTGGTTCGTGACATACACCAAGATTGATGAAGGGACCGTGACACTCAGAGATGATCACCATGCAAGGTTGCTGGTATAGGAAGCATTTGGATGAGGATGTTTGATGGGATGGTGCAGACTCTTATAAATGTGAAGCATGTTTCAGAATTGAAGAAGAATCTGGTGTCACTGGGCTATTTGGAGCGGAGCGGCTTCAGCTGAAAGGAAGGAAACAATTTCTCTCCAGAATGGCCAGGTTGCATCCAAAAATTTTCTTTAATGTTCTACTTATTTAAGGATCAAATCTTTACCTGAATCATAGTGGAACTAGAGATCAAATCTCAAATTATCGGATATAAACCTTTACGGAGGCCTGGATATGTAGACCCTCTACGTCGCATGCACGTCAGATGCTGCAAGAAAGCATGATGAACTCCAATCCAATTGGCTTCGCAACTCAATCAATTGAGGGATGAGATGTGATGATGTGACATCTCACACCAGTAGGTAGGATGTCCAAGAAAGATTCACACCTAAGGAGAGGAGGTGGCAACAAAGGGAGAGATGTAGAAGATGAAGGACCTCTCTCTTCATATGTCTGTCTCTCTCTTTTTTTCTTCTCTCAATTTGATTTGTTTGCTATTCTATTCTCTTCTATCATCCATAGGTTGAGACCCTCTCTATTTATAGATGATTCTTATGACCCAATGAGAGGAGGACTCTTTATTCAAATCTGATTTGAATTGGTCCAATATTCATGAAAGAAGGACTCCTATATGAGATATAACTGCCATCACTTATGACATCCACTTTGCACCCACTCCTGCACCCACTTGGGACACCCCAAATAAGCATTAAACTACTTTTTGGTCATGCTTCATGAGTGGTTATTCCCAGTACAAGTAGGAATACTCATATCTCATCCAAAATAGATCCGATTTGAGTCTGATTCGAAGCCGGTTCGAAATAATTTCAAAAGACTGTCAATCCTAAACACTTTAGGACTTTTGTATCAAGTCTAACTTGAATTTTGAATCTATTTAATTTTAATTAATTTAGATCTAATCTAAAATTAATTAGTACTTAAATCCAAAATCTTTTATATATTCCATGGATCATAGATAGAAATTGTTCATCTCTAGGATTGAACCTGAACCTCATGTGTAGTGCTGGCTAGACATAGTCAAACTCTTCATTCCTGTTTGACCCATAACTCAATTCTCAATCAAGTTAGCTTATATATCCAATCAAATCAAGTACTTCCAGATTGGACATATAAACATAGGTCAATTCTTTCCTACTTTATCTGACTTGTGTGCGTGACTCTATAGGTTCAAATACTAAGTCGACAGCGCAGGAATTAATTCCTGCACTAATTGAGATACTATCTAGCAATGATTTTCGATATCCAGATAGGTCGAATTATTGTAAAAGAATATTTCAAAATTCATACTCATGGTTACCTCATAACTCATCCTTTTGACCCTAGATGTTCTAGGATGGTCTCAGGTTAACTGTCAATCAAGATTGCTTCATTCACATTGTATTTCAACCTTTCAAATCCATCTCATAGATTATCCTAGCTAAGGCTTCATTAAATTAAAAATACAACGATACATCAACTCCAATAATTCAGAGGGATCAATCTCATCTTGATCCACATACAGACTTCGTAAGTATTTGACTGTACCCAGTAGCCTTCCGTCACTGCATTAAAAATTCAGATAATTCGGCACCAAAGCATAGTGAGTTGCTTGCAAGTCACTGTGGTGATCTCTGGTCTGAAGATATTTATATCCATGTATTTACGAGCAACTTTTGATAGCAGAATGCTTAGCAGGTGAGTCATTTGTTCAGTGATGATGTACCCTTACATCTCACCTGTACGCCATACCAGTGTCACCATACTCCTTGGTTAAGAAGACAACCAACCCATATAGCACCACAACGACCTTTACTTGATAAATGTTATCATCCCGTAATGATGTATCATTTGGTCGCAAACTTGTTTAAAAATTATACGATAAATTCTCTCTTTATCGTATACTAGCATAGTTCTAGGGACTTCATCACAGTACAAGAGTTCAAGAATATGTCACTTTTATTGAGAAATATGTCCCAAAAGCCAATCATCAACCTGTTGACGGTTGAGCAACCTTGTATTGTAATTGATTTATTAATAAATAAAATATATTTTTGATATTTTCATCATAAATTTTCATCTTCTAATGAACTCCATTGTTGTGATGAAGTCCTTAGGACTATTTAGGTTCAATAAAGAGAGGATTTAATGATTAGTTCTTAAAAATTGTTCAGGATCAAATAATAGGCTGTTAATAAGGACGACAGCTGTCTATCGAGCATAGATGGCTGTAGGCCATATGGATTGATTGTCCTCTTAACCAAAAAGTATGGAGACATTGGTATGGCATACAGGTGAATATAAGGGTACAACATCATTGAATGTGACCAACTTCAGAGCATTCTACTATCGAAAATATCTCTGATGGGATATAGGTATAAGTGTCCCTTAGACCTGAGATCGCCTTAGTGACTTGCAAGCAACTCACTGTGCTTTGGTACTGAACTAACTGAATTTTTAATTCAGTGATGGAAGGCTTCTGGGCATAGTCAAGTACTTACGAAGTCAGAGTGTGATCAAGATAAGATTGACCATTCCAAGAGTTGGAGAAGAATGTGTCGTTGTATTTCAATTTAGCAAAACCTTGGTCAGGGTAATCCATCAGCTGGATTTGATATTTTGAAAAATAATATGGACAATCTGATCAGAGTTGACAGTTGAACTCTGAGGTGTCCTATGAGCATTTTGGTCAAGGGGATGAATTATATGAAAACTATATCTGCATGGGTTCTAAGGATGTTGTTATACACATTCGACCTATCCGACCGTCGGGTACATTGCTAGATGGTCACTTTGATTGGTATAAAAATTTATTTTTATACTACCAGTTTAGGTTCAGACCTATGAGGTCACACAATTAGAGTTCATGATCCGA
>NW_027332422.1:1321248-1380134 GCF_000442705.2 Elaeis guineensis
TATATGTGCGGCTTGCAACATCATCCTCAAGCCCGGATCAACAAAGTTAGAATATCTAACTTGCAAGGTAATAGATCTGATCTATTATATTTTACATACATTAGATGTAGTATAGAAATATGTTGATATGATCAACATGTAGTTCTTATTGGGAATAGTGTCCCAAAGCCAATCGTCAGCCTGTTGACGGTTGTGCTCTTTGTTGTATTAGTACATAAATTATAAATAAAAGTTATTTTGGTATTTTTCATCACAAATTATCATCTTCTAATGAGCTCCTGTATTGTGGTGAAGTCCTTAGGACTATTTAGACTCGACAAAGGAGGATTTATCGTTTAGTCCTTAAATCTATTCGCGACCAAATGATATGTTGTTACCAAGACAACAATGTTTATCGAGCATAGGTCGTTGTGTGCCATATAGGTTAGTTGTCCTCTTAACCAAGGAGTGTGGAGACACTGGTATGGCATACAGGTGAGATGTAAGGGTACATCTGCACTGAACGTAACCGACTCTGGAGCTATCTCTACTGTCAAGATTTGCTCCAATGGGATATGGGTATAAATGTCCCTCCGACTTGAGACTACCACGGTGACTTGCAAGCAACTCACTGCACTTAGGCACTGGACTACCTGAATTTCTAATTCAGTGACGGAAGGCTGCTGGGTGTAGTCAAGTACTTGACTTATTGATGCGTGTGTCAAGATGGGATTGACCACTCCAGTTCAGGAGCTATGTGCAGTCGTGTTTCAATTTAGCAAAATCTTGGCTAGGGTAGTCTAGTGAGGAGTCACAGGACTATTTGAGTTGAGCACGATTCGGATGTTCTACTCAAGGTTGACAGTTTAACCCTGAGTCATCCTAAACACAGGGGTCAAAAGGGATGAATTATACAGTAACCATATTCACGTAGGTTCTGAGTATTGTAATTGTGACTATTCAACCTATCCGAATGTCGGATACCATTGCTAGATGGTCACTTCGATTAGTACAGGAATTGGTTCCTGTGCTACCGGCTTAGGTTCGAACCTGCGGGGTCACACACATTAGAGGTTCCTATCTGATCTGATGGCTGATGAAGAGTCTTAATATTCGTAGACTATGAGTCCTATGTGTCTAAGACTCTGTGATCGAGAATCAAGATTTTTTGATTATGAGTCCCACACATTTTGGGTACCGGGGTCAAGAGTCCCACTGGTTTGGGACTTTTCGATCAGAATTTTATATCGATGAATTTGATGCCCGATTGCCCATCGAATTTAGACTCAATATTTATGAGAGGTTTAATTAGTATTTGATCGCTAATTAACTCAATTTGATTGAGTAATTATTTTTGGATCAAGTCCAATTGAATTGGATTCAATTGGATTTGATCCGATTAGGTTAAGAGTTGACCTAATCTTCGAGATGGTTTGGTCCCTGATTTGATCAGGGGTTGGGCTTAGTCAATTCTGATTTGATTAAAATTTTATTGAGCCTAATTAAGCCTAATTAAGTTGGTTTAATTTAGTCTAATTGTGCTTAACCTATTTTGATTAGGTTGGTTCAATTACGATTAAACCACCATTTGAATTTGAATCCTTGTGCCACTTCATATCTCTGTGCCCATTTGAATTCACGAGAAGAAACTTCTCATGAATTTTCTCTCATGCAAAGCCCTTCCCATGCCCCACATTTGTGCACCACATAGGTGGATAAGGATGGTTGGTTGGCCATTCAAATTCAAAACAATCCATGTGCCATGTCCTTATCCTCTTTAGCGCCCATATCTTACACGAGAAAGAGTTTCTCGTGAAATTTTTCCATGCACAAAGTAGCCACGCACATTCTCTTCTCACACCCAAGTGGATAGGGATGAGTTGGTTTGCATTTGAATTCAATTTGATTTGAATTCAAATGTGCAACCACTTATCTTTATCCTCTCACGCGGATAAGACACGTTTTGAACCGTTTTAAAAGAGATAGGGAGGTGGGGTGTGCGTAAAAATTTTCTGTGAGAGAAAGTGGGCGTGAGGAACCCTTGTGTGTGAGTAAGAAGTCTAAAACTTTCGAGAGAAAAAGAAAGAAAAGAAAAAAAATTGGGCACAGGGTTTTCAGTGTGTTCCCTAGGATTTCAGCCTGGGGTTCAGAAAGTGAGAAGGTGAGCTACGAGTGTCGTGAGCCCACCAAATTTTAGGGAGAGATTCATCAACCTCTCAAGACACTTGCTGATGATCTAGAGTATCTGAGGAGTCAGCAAACATCGATCGAAGGAGTTCGATCAGCATCGACCGTCGAAAGGGCTCTACAATGAGCTAGCACTTGTGAGGAGCTGATCAGATCGGGAGCTTCATGTGGATGATCCACAGAGGTCAGACATGCTGTGTGGCTGTATTGCAATGATCAGATCCTCTCGACGGTGATCATATTACGGAGATCGACTACCCGCATAAAGGTATTGTGTTCTGAACACAGAACAGTGAATTGTTTACTGTTCGAATTTGAATTTCAAATTTAAATGCATGCATGCTATATATCATATTTAGATCCTAATGTATGGTAAATATATGTTAATTAATTAGATTAATTAATTATTTTCACAGTAAAATAATGATTTTGAAAAATTTTAAAATTACCATTTTACCCCTACACTCAAATTTTGCTTCAAATGGTATCAGAGCAGGTTCTAAGATATGATATATGAATTTGCATGTGTAGATTAAGTTTAATCTAAAAGTTTAAATTTAAAATTTAAAATTTAAATTTAAAATTTGAAATTTAAATTTGAAAGTTGTTCGAAATTCAAAATTCAAAAATTTGAAATTCATAATTTGAAATTTAAATTTTGAAATTTGAAATTCAAAATTCAAAAATTTAAAATTCAAAATTCAAAATTTGAAATTTGGTTGAAATTTTAAATTTGAAATTCAAAATTTAAAATTCAAAATTTGAAATTTAAAAATTTAAAATTTGAAATTTGAAATTTGTTTGAATTTGAAATTCAAAATTTAAAATTTAAAATTTAAATTTTAAAATTGCTATATTTAGATATACTTGATCCAAGTAGCAAGTAATCTAATTGGGTTGGTTGCCATGACCGTCCGATCATAGGAAAAAAGTAGGGTTTAAAGGCCCTCTCCTCCCGTTCGATGGGGTCTCCTATGGCGGTAGGGGTGCCGCTGTAATTATATTCCATGCAGATAAAGTAATGAAAGGACTTAATTATAAAGGTTTAATTATAAAATTTATCATAAATATGTTAGATTAGATCTAAAAGAATATTCATGATTTATTTTGATTGAGTTATTTTCTGTTATGTAATTAGCAATAGGATTGCTATTTATGAAATGTGCTAATCTATTTGTGAAATGAGTCAACATATTTGGTGAACAAAAAATAAAATCTTTCAAATTTAAAAATTATTTTCAAAATACCAAACCCTGACCCATCAGTCCAAATACTTAATTAAAAGAATTAAGTGTTGTCAAGTTGGTCTAGAATTATGAATTAAGACCTAAGACAATTGCATAAACTTGTGGGTCAATGGGTTAGATGGATTAGGTCCATAATTGGGTTAGAACTAAGGTTAGCTTAAAAAAATGAACTAAATTAGAGTAATTGGTCAAATCTAATCAAAAATTAAATTAGATTAGGTCAAGGACACTCTAGACTCAACTCCAATAGTTGTAGTTGAATGGATCCATGTCTTTAACTAGACTAAGATGGACTTAATTCATGGCTATAAGGTGGAACCCTATTTACTAAGTTGATCAAATTAAAACTAATGAACTGGTTGGTGTCTAAGGTAAGTTTGGCAGTTTGACCAGTGGTTCTTAAGTGGGAGCTACTCGCATTGATTTGATCTCTGATGAGTTAATGGCATATCCCCACCACTGATCTCACTTACCTGGCCAACCTGGTGAGTTAGGTTTTGATTAGATCACTTGATGATTAGGTCTCATCCATGTCATTAGGTAAATCAGTGTGACTGATTTAGGTGCTCCTAATGCTGGCTTTAATTAAATCCTTTTTAATCTGACTTGGTGAAGTCAGTGGGAGGATTGAAATTGGCTGGTTAATTTTTTCTCTTCCTTCACTTAATAAAATTCTCAAAATTATTAGGTCCCTAAAATAATTAAGTTATAGTGATAACTAAGTCATAGCCTCCCATTAAGTGAGTGATAATGAGTCCATTAGTTTAATAATCATTGGAGGCCTAAAGGCCTGGTGCTTATTGACTAATGGAATTATCATTCATAGTATGATAATTTGGTTTGAGTCTTTCTGATGGTGGTCAGGTTGGCCGACCAAAGTCGGGCCTGATCATTTATTGGTCCGATTCACCAAATCAAGTCATGTTAATGATTGGACCTAACCAGATCTTTTCAGTGGAGGCCAAAGCCTACTGATTAGGTTCTGGGGCAAAACTGATTACTAGAAGTTGTTTAGAGAAATAACTAGTTATGAACCTACCCATAGATGCACATGGGTTGACCAACCAAAGTTGGGCTCGTGTGTAGTCTGTGTGGATTCCAGTACCCACTAAGGAATTAAAGTAATTCTTTGAATTGGAGGTTGAGGCTACTAGTTCGTAAAAATATTAGAAGAAACTTTAGACTAAAGTCCAAGTCTTTAGTATTAATAATTTATATACTAATATAGGTCTGGTTTTCCTTTATGCAGCTATGGCCACTACCCTGTCGCTGCGATCATTATTAGATAATGACAAACTCATGGGACCTAATTTGATAGCTGGTATCAAAAATTAAAAATCATCCTTGAGCATGAGCGGATCCTTTATGTAGTAACGGATCCAGCACCCGAGGAGCCAGCCCTGAACGCTAGAGGGACGGTCCGAGATACTTTCCAGAAGTGGGTCAATGACCGCACCACCGTTCGATGCATAATGCTGGCGGCAATGAATGATGAGTTCAGCCGTAGGTTTGAGAACGTCTAGCCGCAGGAGAAGCTTCAAATGTTGAACGACTTCTTTGGCACGCCTGACGATGTTGAAAGGCACAAAACTAGTTGTGCCATTTTTAATGTTTGGATGAGGGATGGGGCCTCAGTCATCGATCATGTACTATACATGATCGAAATGATTGAGCACCTAAGTAAACTGGGCTTTCCCTTGCATGAGCAGCTCGGTAAGGATGCGATCCTTAATTCTTTGCCCAAGTCCTTCCTCCCCTTCCTTACTCATTTTCGAATGATAAAGCCTGCAGTGAACTACCACGGCTTGTTGGGGTTGCTGCAGAACTTTGAGAAGGACCACCAGCTCCATAAGGAGTCAGTGAATGTTGTAGGAGGGTCTTCTTCTGGTCGTCGACCCTTTAAGAAAGGAAAGAAGAACAAGAAGAAGAAGAATAAGAAGGTGCAGTCGCATGCTGGGATGTCTGCATAGGGTCAGACCAAGAAAAGCAAGCCCGATCAGAGCCAGACGGAGTGTTCTTTTGCAAGAAGTAGGGGCACAAGAAGAGGAACTGTCCTCTATACATTGCCTCCCTGGATCCGAACAGGCCGAAGAAGAAGCAAGGTAATTATATGATAACACCTTGCAACTTTTTCATTTGTGATACTACTGCCTGGGTATTGGATACCGGAAGCCCTTATCATATTTGCAATTCGATGCAGGGTCTGCAGGTCAGTAGGAGATTTGATGACGGTGAGAGGTTCCTAAACATTGGAGATGGAAGCAAAGTTTCAGTTTTAGCTTTAGGAATCATGAACCTTGTAATCAATTCTCGTAATGTAATTCTATGTGAATGTCACTATTGTCCAAGCTTTTTATTAAATATTATTTCTGTAGGCCTTTTGGCCATGTACGGTTATGAATTTTTAATAAAAAAAATATTTACAATATCATTTTGAATGGTGTTACAATGTTTGTTGGACAACTAAATAATGGAATTTACTTACTATCACAACCTGTTAATATGGTTCAAACCTCCAGTAAACATCCTAGAATAGATAATGTGTCAGAAGTCTACCTTTGGTACTGTAGGCTAGGTCATATCAATAAGAACAGGATAAATAAATTGGCTTAAGAAGGAATTCTTGAAGTTGGTGATTGTGAATCACTTCCAACCTGTGAATCCTATCTTCTTAAAAAATGACCAAGTCACCTTTTACTGAAAAAGGTGAGAGAGCTAGTAAACTCTTAGGTTTGGTACATTCTGATGTATGTGGACCCATGAGCTCAAGTGCAAGAGGTGGATATTTCTACTTCATAACCTTCACAGACGACCTATCGAGGTACGGGTGTGTCTACTTAATGAAGCATAAGTCGGAGTCGTTTGAAATGTTCAAACTATTTCGAAATGAGGTAGAAAAATAAATTGAAAGTGTATTAAAACTCTTCGATCTGATCGAGGAGGTGAATACCTTTCCAATGAGTTTCTGACATATCTTGGAGAGAATGGGATTCTCTCTCAGTGGACTCCTCTTGGAACACCACAGCATAATGGTGTGTCTGAAAGGAGAAATTGGACCTTGTTGGACATGGTCCGATCCATGATGGGGTTTGCTGGTCTGCCGATCTCCCTCTGGGATATGCGCTTGAATCGACTTGTTACCTTCTAAATAGGGTTTCGAGTAAGTCTATAACCAAAACGCCATATGAGTTATGGATAGGACGTAAGTCAGTACTCTCGCACCTTAGGGTTTGGGGGTGTCCGGCTTATGTTAAATGTTTAATTACGGACAAGCATGGACCTAGGTCTGACAAGTGTAATTTTATAGGGTACCCAAAAGAGACCAAAGGGTATTATTTTTACCTAGCTGATGAGCAAAAGGTGTTTGTCAGCCTTAAGGCAATCTTTTTAGAAAAAGAGTTCTTGGTGAAGGGACTATTGCCTCTAAGGTTGAACTTGACGAAGTTCGACAGATGAAAAAATCGACACAAGTAGCTAAACCTGAATCGGATTTGATTAGATCAGATCCGGAGCCCATTGTTCCTGCACCCTTATGGCGATCTGGTAGAATACCACGTCAACCGGATAGATACTATGGTTTCTTGGTCCGGGACGGAGATCCTATCGAACTTGATGAAAATGATGAGGATCCGATCATCTACATGGATGCAATGCAGAGACCTGACTCTGAGAAATGGCTAGAGGCCGTGAAATCCGAAATGGAGTCCATGAAGGTCAACGATGTGTGGACATTGGTTGACCCACCCGAAGGAGTAAAACCCATAGGGTGTAAGTGGGTCTTCAAGAGGAAGAGGGGCACAGACGGAAAGGTCGAAACCTATAAAGCCCGTCTGGTTGCCAAGGGATATCGTCAACATTATGGTATAGACTATGAAGAGATATTTTCTCCTGTGGCAATGCTCAAATCCATTCGGATTATGCTTGTGATGGCTGCCCATCTGGACTATGAAATTTGGCAGATGGATGTGAAGACAGCTTTCCTAAATGGAGAGCTGGACGAAGAGGTGTATATGATACAACCTGAAAGATTCACATCCACAGATGAGTCTAAGGTGTGCAGGCTACAGAGGTCCATTTATGGACTTAAGCAGGCATCCCAGAGTTGGAACATACATTTTGATAGGACAATCAAGATGTATGGCTTCGTTAAGAACGGAGAAGAGCCCTGCATTTATAAGTGGGCTAATGGTCCAGTTGTGGTATTTCTTATATTGTATGTGGATGACATTCTCTTAATCGGGAATGATGTCCCTGCATTACAGGGAATAAAGATTTGGCTGTCGTCATAATTCTCCATGAAAGATCTGGGAGAAGCTTCCTACATCCTAGGGATGAGGATCTATAGGGATAGATCTAAAAGGTTGCTTGGCTTATCCCAGTCCATGTATATTGATACTGTACTGAAGAGGTTCAGCATGGAGAATTCCAAGAAAGGCTATCTACCGATAGGCCATGAAATTTCTCTCTTGAAGAGGGATTGTCCGACAACACCTCAAGGGAGAGAGCGTATGGATAGAATTTCATATGTTTCAGCAGTGGGATCTATCATGTATGCCAAGACATGTACACGACCAGATGTGGCATACTCACTAGGGGTAGTAAGTAAATACCAATCTGATGCAGGAGAGAATCACTGGAAGGTTGTTAAAACCATCTTGAAGTATTTAAGAAATACTAAAGACCAGTGGCTTGTTTATGGTGAATCAGACTTGAGACTTATAGGGTTTACAGACTCTAGTTTTCAGTCTGATCATGATGACAGCAAGAGTGTGTCGGGATTTATTTTTACCCTTAATGGTGGGGCTGTCTGCTGGAAAAGTTCCAAGCAGCATATAGTGGCTGATTCAGTTTGCGAGGCAGAGTATGTCGCTGCATCAGATGCTACCAAAGAAGAGGTGTGGCTGAGAAAATTTATCACCGAGCTCGGAGTAGCACCCTCCCTTGTTGGTCCAGTTCTGCTCTACTGTGACAGCTTTAGAGCCATTGCTCAAGCAAAAGAACCAAAGGCACACTAGCGGACGAAGCATATTCTGCACCACTACCATCTCATCTGAGAAATCATGGATCGAGGAGACGTCGACCTTCAGAAGATCGATGAGAAAAAAAACCTGACCGACCCATTCACTAAAGCCATTGCAGTGAAGGAGTTCGATGACTTCAAGTCGAAGATGGGTATTAGATACTGCACTGATTGGCTTTAGGCTAAGTGGGAGATTGTTAGGAATAGTGTCCCAAAGCCAATCGTCAGCCTGTTGATGGTTGTGCTCTTTGTTGTATTAGTACATAAATCATAAATAAATATAAATTATTTTGATATTTTTAATCATAAATTGTCATCTTCTAATGAACTCCTGTGTTGTGGTGAAGTCCTTGGGACTATTTAGACTCGACAAAGGAGGATTTATCGTTTAGTCCTTAAACCTGTTCGCAATCAAATGATACGTTGTTACCAAAGATAATAATGTTTATCGAGCATAGGTTGTTGTGTGCCATATAGGTTGGTTGTCCTCTTAACCAAAGAGTGTGGAGACACTGGTATGGCATACAGGTGAGATGTAAGGGTACATCTGCACTGAACGTGACCGACTCCGGAGCTATCTCTGCTGTCAAGATTTGCTCCGATGGGATATGGGTATAAATGTCCCTCCGACCTGAGACCGCTACGATGATTTGTAAGCAACTCACTGCACTTAGGCACTGGACTACCTGAATTTCTAATTCAGTAACGGAAGGCTGCTGGGTGTAGTCAAGTACTTGACTTGTTGGTGCGTGTGTCAAGATGAGATTGACCACTCCAGTTCAGGAGCTATGTACAGTCGTATTTTAATTTAGCAAAACTTTGGCCAGGGTAGTCCTAGTGAGGAGTCACAGGACTGTTTGAGTTGAGCATGATTCAGATGATCTACTTAGGGTTGATAGTTTAACCCTGAGTCATCCTAAACACGGGGGTCAAAAGGGATGAATTATACAGTAACCATATTCATGTAGGTTCTGAGTGTTGCGATTGTGACTATTCGACCTATCCGAATGTTGGGTACCATTGCTAGATGGTCACTTCGATTAGTACAGAAATTGGTTCCTGTGCTACCGGCTTAGGTTCGAACCTGCGGGGTCACACACATTAGAGGTTCCTATCTGATCTGATGGCTGATGAAGAGTCCTAATGTTCATGGACTATGAGTCCTATGTGTCTGGACTCTGTGATCGAGAATCAGGATTCTCTGATCATGAGTCCCACACATTTTGTGTATCGGGGTCAAGAGTCCCACTGGTTTGGGACTTTTCGATCAGAATTTCATATCGATGAATTCTGATACCTGATTGCCCATCAGATTTGGACTCAATATTTATGAGAGGTTTAATTAGTGATTTGATCACTAATTAACTCAATTTGATTGAGTAATTATTTTTGGATCAAGTCCAATTGAATTGGATTCAGTTGGGTTTGACCCGATTAGGTTAAGAGTTGACCTAATCGTCGAGATGGTTTGGTCCCTGATTTGATCAGGGGTTGGGCTTAGTCAATTCCTAATTTGATTAAGATTTTATTGAGCCTAATTAAGTCTAATTAATTTAGATTTAATTTAGTCTAATTGTGCTTAACCTATTTTGATTAGGTTGGTTCAATTAAGATTAAACCACCATTTGAATTTGAATCCCTGTGCCACTTCATATCTCTGCGCCCATTTGAATTCACGAGAAGAAACTTCTCATGAATTTTCTCTCACACAAAGCCCTTCCCACACCCCACATTTGTGTGCCACATAGGTGGATAAGGATGGTTGGTTGGCCATTCAAATTCAAAATAAAGTTTGAATTTGAATGAGCAACCAATCCATGCGCCATGTCCTTATCCTCTTTAGCATCCTCTATCTTACACGAGAAAGAGTTTCTCGTGAAACCTTTCCACACACAAAGCAGCCATGCACCTTCTCTTCTCTCGCCCAAGTGGATAGGGATGAGTTGGTTTGCATTTGAATTCAAATTTGATTTGAATTCAAATGTGCAACCACTTATCTTTATCCTCTCACACGGATAAGACACGTTTTGAACTATTTTAGAAGAGATAGGAAGGTGGGGCATGTGTAAAAATTTTTTGAGAGAGAAAGTGGGCCGTGAGGAACCCTTGTGCAAGAGTAGGAAGTCTAAAACTTCCAAGAGAAAAAGAAAGAAAAGAAAGAAAATTGGGCACAGGGTTTTCAGTGTGTTCCCTAGGGTTTCAGCTTGGGGTTCGGAAAGTGAGAAGGTGAGCTATGAGTGTCGTGAGCCCACCAAATTTTAGAGAGAGATTCATCAACCTCTCAAGCACACTTGCTGATGATCCAGAGCATCCGAGAAGTCAGCAGACATCGATCAAAGGAGTTTGATCAGCATTGACCGTCGAAAGGGCTCTACAACGAGCTAGCACTCGTGAGGAGCTGATCAGACCGAGAGCTTCGTGTGGATGATCTGCAGAGGTCAGACATACTGTGTGGCTGTATTGTGATAATCAGATCCTTTCGATGGTGATCAGATTGCGGAGATCGACTACCCGCATAAAGGTATTGTGTTCTGAACACAGAACAGTGAATTGTTTACTGTTCGAATTTGAATTTCAAATTTAAATGTATGCATGCTATATATCATATTTAGATCCTAGTATAGGATAAATATATATTAATTAATTAGATTAATTAATTATTTCCACTGTAAAATAGTGATTTTAAAAAAAATTTAAAATTACCATTTTACCCCTGCACTCAAATTTTGCTTCAGTTCTTGCTCTTTATATTTTAATTTTTGATTTAATATCATATAATAATCATATAATAGGATCTTAGATCTAGAGATTCTTTAATTTTATAGGATAAATTTTGATTTATTTTAGTCTTTCGCTGTCTGATCTTAAAAATGTTTCAAGATCTAATCCTAAAATTCTAGATCTGATTCCTTCAATTGGTATCAGAGCCTAGGTTATTTATTATATTATTATTTATATATATTTAGATTATTTTTTAGATTAGATTTAATTTATAATCTAATTGTTAAATCTAAAATTAAAATTTTTAGATCAATCACGAACTGTAGGTTGTCCTGCTATAAGGTTTACCCCTTACAGTGCAAAGATTATTCTAGTTCGTGTAGATCTATCTTTAATCATAAATTTATTAGATGTGATCTAGATTAAATTTATAATTTATTAGATTTAAAAAATATTTAAATCTAAAATAAAATCTCTTTGTTAATAATTTCTACGTAAAGAACCATCATATATTTGTTTGAAAAATTTGTGCAGTTTAAAGTTGAAATTGTTTCAATTACATGAACCTATTTAGAATAGATCTAAAGTAGTTTCATGCTTATTTCACTTGTATTTTGATTATAAAATAAACATGTAACTTGGTTGGTTAGAACCATGTTGTAAAAATATTTTACAAATATAAAAATTATTTTCGAAAAGCCGAACCCCAACCCTCAGCACAAAACTTAATTGAGAATTAAGAAGTTGTTTGATTAAGTTCTAAGATTGTGAATTGAAGAACCTAAGACACAAACCATAACACATTGGGTTAATGGGTTAGTGGAAATTAGGTTCATTAATTGGGTTAGACCTAAGGTTAGATTAAAGATGGACTTAATTAGAGAATTGACTAAATCTAATCAATTGTTGTCTTAGATTAGGTCAAAGATTCCTTAGATCAATTACAATAGTTGTAGTTGGTCAAGTCCATATCTTTAACTAGAACTAAATGGACTTGATTCTTGGCTAAGTGGTCTAGCACGAACTGTTAGGTAGATCTAATCGAAACTAATTAAACCAGTTGGTGACTAAGGTAAACCAGACTGGTGGTTTTTAATTGGCAGTCCGCTTACCTTGCCATTTCTGACGGTGTCTAAGGCAAGCTTTGGCAGACCCTCCCATCGATCGAACTTACCTGGCCTCTTGGTGAAATTATATTTTGATCGGATCACTTGACTATTCGAGCTGATCCATGTCAGCTAGGTAAATCAGTGTGACTGATTTAGGTGCTCCTAGACTAGCCCTTTTAATGGTCTCCCTTAAGCTGACTTGGTGAAGCCAGTGGGAGGATCATGATAAGCTGGTTCATCTAACCTTCTCTTCTAAATCAATTAAATTCTCTAAAATTATTAGATCCTTAAAATAAAATAGTTATGGTGATAACTAAATCATAGCCTCCCATTAAGTGGATGATAATGGGTCCATCAGTTGGATAATCATTGGAGGCCCAAAGGCTTGGTGCTTATCGATTGATGGAATTATCATTCATAATATGATTTTTTGACTGTATCTTTCTAAATGGTGGTTAGGTTAGCCAACCAAAGTTGGGCTTAATGATTCATTGGCTAGATGAGCCAAGTATGGTCATGTTATGGTTGGACCTAACTAGACCTTTTTAGTGGAGGCCAAAGCCTATTGATTAGGGATGGGGTAAAATTAAAATTACTAGAAATTATTTAGAGAAATAATTGGTTATGAATCTACCCTTAGATGTACATGGGTTGGCCAATCAAAGTTGGGCTTGTGTGCGGTCTAAGTGGATTCTAGTACCCACTAAGGAATTAGGGTAATTCTCGAATTGCAGGTAGAGGCTACCAATTCGAATAAAATAGTGGAGAAACCTTTTGATTAAAGTCCAAATCTTTAGGTTTAATAAATCAATTACTAATTAGGTTATGATTTTTCTTTGTGCAGATATGGCCACTTCCCTATCGCTCCGATCATTGTTGGATAATATAAATTTGGTGGGACCCAACTTCGATAGCTGGTATCGAAAGTTGAAGATAGTCCTGGAGCATGAACGGATCCTATATGTGATAACAGATCTTGCACCTGAGGAGCCAGCTGTCAATGTACGTGGAACAGTCAGAGACACTTATCAGAAGTGGCTCAGTGATCGGTCCACAGTGCGCTACATCATGCTGGCTGCCATGAGCAATGAGTTCAGTCATAGATTTGAGATGGCTCAGCCAAAGGATATGCTTCAAGTGTTGGAGGATGCCTTTGGCACATCCGATGACGTGGAGAGGCACAAGATTAGTTGTGCCATCTTCAACCCCAAAATGCGGGATGGTGCTTCTGTCACTGATCATGTATTGTATATGATCGAGCTGATGGATTGCTTGAGCAAGCTCGGCTTTCCCTTGCATAAGCAGTTTGGAAAAGATGCAATACTGAACTCGCTGTCCAAGTCTTATCTCCCATTCTTCACTCATTATAGAATGACAAAGCCTGAACTAAACTACCACAGGTTACTGGGGTTGCTTCAAAACTTTGAGAAGGATCACCAACTCCATAAGGAGTCGGTGAACTTAGTGGGAGGTTCGTCTTCTGGTTCTCGACCCTTTGAGAAAGGGAAGAAGAACAAGAAGAAAAAAGTGAAGAAGGTACAAGTTCAGGCTGGGACATCAGTGCAGGGCCAGACCAGAAAGATTAAGCCCGATAAGAGTCAAGCTAAATGCTTTTTTTGCAAGAAGCGAGGGTACTGGAAGAGAACTGTCCTCAGTACATTGCCTCCCTGGACCCGAACAGGCAGAGAAAGAAGCAAGCTGTTGCTGGACAAGGTATATATATGATAACTCCTTGCAATTTCTCTATTTGTGATATAACTGACTGGGTATTGGATACCGGTAGTCCTTACCATATTTCAATTCCTGCAGGGGTTGCAGGTCAGTAGGAGATTCGAGCAAGGCGAGAGGTTCCTGAATGTTGGAGATGGAAGACAAGTTTCAGTTCTAGCATTAAGAATCTTGAAACTTGTATTTGAGTCCCATACCATTGTTCTCAATGATTGTCATTTCTATCCAATTTTTTTTAAATATTATTTCTATAAGCCTTCTGGCCAAAAATGATTATGAAATTTTAATAAAGAAATAAGTTTGTAATATCATTACGAATGGTGTTACTATTTTTTGTGGATATTTGAACAATGGTATGTATATGTTATCACAACCTGTTAACGTAGTCTATTCTACTGGCAAGCACTCTAGATTAGATAGTGTATCAGATATCTACTTATGGCACTGTAGGCTAGGTCATATAAATAAGAACAGGATAAACAGGTTGACTCAAGAGGAATCCTCGAAGTCGGTGATTGTGAATCACTTCGAACCTGTGAGTTCTGTCTTCTTGGTAAAATGACCAAGTCACCTTTTACTGGAAAAGGTGAGAGAGCTACTGAGCTCTTAGGCCTAGTACATACTGATGTATGCGGGCCCATGAGCACAAGTGCTAGAGGTGGATATTTCTCCTTCATCACTTTCACAGATGATCTATCCAAATATGGATATGTCTATCTGATGAAATATAAGTCGGATTCATTTGAAATGTTCAAACGATTCTGAAGTAAAGTAGAAAAATAAATTGGAAAGAGTATTAAAACTCTTCGATCTGACCAGGAGGAGAATACTTTTCTGATGAGTTTCTCACATATCTAGGAGAGAATGAGATTCTCTCCCAATGGACTCCTCCAGGAACACCACAGTATAATGGTGTGTCTAAAGGAGAAATCAGACTCTGTTAGACATGATCCGATGTATGATGGGTTTTGCCAGCTTGCTGATATCCTTCTGGGGATATACACTCGAATCGGCCTGTTATCTGTTAAATAAGGATCCAAGTAAGTCTGTAATTAAGACTCCATATGAGATATGGACAGGACATAAGCCAGCACTTTCATACCTTAGGGTCTGGGGGTGCCCGACCTATGTCAAACGGTTAGTTACAGATAAACTTGGACCTAGGTCTGACAAATGCACATTCATAGGGTACCCCAAAGAGATCAAAGGATATTTTTTCTACTATGCTGATGAACAAAAGGTGTTCATCAGCCTTAAGGCAATTTTTTTAGAAAAAGAGTTCCTTGGTGAAGGAATCATTGTCTCTAAGGTTGAACTTGATGAAGTTCAACAGGTAGAAGGACCGACACCAATAGCTGAACCTGAGTCGAATTTGATTAGATCAGATCCAGAGCTTAATGTACCTGCACCATTAAGGCGATCCGATAGAGTACCACGTCAGTCGGATAGATACTCGATGAGATCGATGAGGATCCGATCACCTATATGGATGCAATGCAGAGACCTGATTCTGAGAAATATCTTAAAGCCATGAAATCCAAAATAGATTCCATGAGGTCAACGATGTATAGACATTGGTTGACCCACCTGAAGGGATTAAACCATTGGGTGTAAATGGGTCTTCAAAAGGAAGAGGGGCGCAGACGGAAAGGTGGAGACCTATAAAGCTCGTTGGTTGCCAAAAAAATCATCAACATTATGGTATTGACTATAACGAGACATTCTCCCCTATGACAATGCTCAAATTCATTCGATAATACTTGCAATAGTTGCCCATCTGGATTATGAGATCTGACAGACGGATGTAAAGATAGCTTTCCTGAATGGAGAGCTGACCGAAGAGGTGTATATGATACAACCTGAGGGGTTTGCATCTACAGATGAGTCCAAGGTGTGCAAGCTTCAGAGATCCATTTATGGATTGAAGCAAGCTTCTCGGAGTTAGAACATGCATTTTGATAAGGTGATCAAAATGTATGGCTTCGTTAAGAATGGAGAAGAGCCCTACATCTATAAATGGGCAAATAGTCCAGTTGTGGTATTCC
Source organism: Elaeis guineensis (assembly GCF_000442705.2). Lineage (NCBI taxonomy): Eukaryota > Viridiplantae > Streptophyta > Magnoliopsida > Arecales > Arecaceae > Elaeis > Elaeis guineensis. The sequence continues at coordinate 1,337,285 of NW_027332422.1, forward strand.
TTATCTTGTACAGAGAATAAAAGTTTGGTTGTCATCGTAGTTCTCCATGAAAGACTTGGGTGAAGCATCCTACATCCTAGGGATGAAGATCTATAGGGATAGATCTAAAAGGATGCTTGAATTATCCCAATCCACATATATAGATACTATGCTGAAGAGATTCAGCATGGAGAATTTCAAGAAGGGTTATCTACCGATAGGCCATAGAATTTCTCTCTCTAAGAAGGATTGTCTGACAACTCCTGAAGAGAAAGAGCGTATGAGTAGAGTCCCATATGCTTCGATTGTGGGATCTATCATGTACGCCATGACATGTACAAGGTCAGATATGGTATACTCATTAAGAGTAGTGAGTAGATACCAATCTGATCCTGAAGAAAACCACTGGAAAGTGGTTAAAGCCATCCTTAAGTATTTGAAAAATACTAAGAACCAATGGTTGGTTTATGGGAGTCAGATCTGAAACTTGTGGGGTTCACAGACTCCAGCTTTCAATCTAACCATGATAACAGCAGAAGTGTGTCGAGTTATATCTTTACTCTAAATGGTGGAGCCATCTGCTGGAAGAGTTTCAAGCAGCATACTGTGGTAGACTCTGTTTGTGAGGTGGAGACATCGCAGCATTGGATGTCACGAAGAAAGCTGTGTGGCTGAGAAAATTTATCATCAAGCTCAGAGTAGCACCCTCCCTCGATTGTCCGATCCTGCTCTACTGCGATAGCACTGGTGCCATAGCTCAGGCGAAGAACCCAAAGCACACCCGCAGACGAAGCATATTTTGCGTTGCTTCCACCTGGTCCGAGAGATCGTGGATCGAGGTGATGTCGATCTTCAGAAGATCGATGGAAAAAAGAACCTGACCGACCCCTTCACTAAAGCCCTGGCGATAAAGGACTTCGACAACCACAAGTCGAAGATGGGTATTAGATATTGTATCGAGTGGCTTTAGGACAAGTGGGAGTTATTGAAAAATATGTCTCAAAAGCCAATCGTCAACCTGTTGACAGTTGAGCAACCTTGTATTGTACTTGATTTGTTAATAAATAAAATATATTTTTGGTATTTTCATCATAAGTTTTTATCTTCTAATGAACTCCGTTGTTGTGATGAAGTCCTTTGGACTATTTAGGTTCGATAAAGAGAGGATTTATCGATTAGTCCTTAAAACTGTTCACGATCAAATGATAGGCTGTTAATAAGGATGACAGCTTCTATCGAGCATAGGTCGCTGTAGGCCATATGGGTTGGTTGTCCTCTTAACCAAAGAGTGTGAAGACACTGGTATGGCATACAGGTGAGATGTAAGGATACATCATCATTGAACGTGACCAACTCCAGAGTATTCTGCAGTCGAGAATGTCTCTGATGGGATATCGGTATAAGTGTCCCTTAGATCTGAGATTGCCTCAGTGACTTGCAAGCAACTCACTATCCTTTGGTACTGGCTAACTGAATTTTTAATTTAGTGATGGAAGGCTTCTAAGCACAGTCAAGTACTTATGAAGTCAGAGTGTGATCAAGATGGGATTGACCACTCCAAGAGTTGGAGAAGAATGAGTCACTGTATTTCAATTTAACAAAATCTTGGCCAGGGTAATCCATCAGATGGATTTGATATTTTGAAATATAATGTAGATAACCTGATCAGAGTTGACAGTTAAACTCTGAGGTGTCCTATGAGCATTTTGGTCAAGAGGATGAATTATATGGAAACTATATCGCATGGGTTCTAAGGATGTTGTTCTACACATTCGACCTATCCGACCGTCGGGTATCATTGCTAGATGGTCACTTTGATTGATATAAAAATTTATTTTTATACTATCAGCTTAGGTTTAGACCTATGAGGTCACACATATTAGAGTTCACGATCCGATCAGATGGTTGATCAACGATTAAGAATCGTTCTAGGGTTAAACGATCAATACGATTGACATTTAACCTAGTGCAAGTGTTATAGGAGGATCAATTAGCAATTCGATTGATAATTAACTTAATTTGATTAAGCCAAAGGGTTGAGATTAAGTCTAATTGAATATGATTTAATTAGATTTGGTTTGGGCTGGATTGGATCAAGTCCAATTAGTTTATTGGATAAGCCAAGTGCAAGAAAAAACTAGTCCTACTTCAATTAGGACTTGGGTCAACCTAATTTCTAATTTGATTAAAAAATTAAATTATATTTAAATCTAATTTAATCTGATTAAATTAGATTCTTAATTAGATTAATACCTATTTTAATTTGGTTTTGGTTTGATTTTTTTGAGAAACTAAATTGGAATAAGTCATAGATTGAATTATAGTAAGATTAGGATTCCACCTTGCGCCACCTTAGCCCCCCACACCCACTCTCTCTTATTTTGTGTGACAAAACCTTCTCTCCCAGGCCTTCACACATGCTCAAAGCTTTCCACTCTTTCTCTCTTACATAGAATGTGGTTGTGGACCAAGTCAAAGTAGGAATTAGTTTGGATTTCAAATTCTATGAGATAGAATTTTAGGAAACCAAAACTCTTTCCTTATGGCACTGATTTTATCCAGATTTTTTTTGAAATTTTTGTGACTTTTATGGCATATATTGTGGACCCTTTACTAGTGGTCCATGGAAAAAAAAAAAGAGGGGGCGCCCATGAGTTGGGACCCCTTGTCTTGCCTTGTTTGGATTTTCTTTGACTAGGTATTTGATCTAGACAAGGATTCTTCATATGTCATTATTTAAGATGAATTTTTTCTTAAATTTTTATGAATTATAGAGCATTGAGAGACCTTTGGGGCATATAAAAATCAGAGAGAAAGAGTGTTGGGGCATGGAGATATAATAGACACAAACTAAGTGTCTAGGTTAGAGCAAAGTGAAGAAGAAGAGGGTCTTCTTCTAGGGTTGCTGAGTTCACCTCTTTCCTTCCTCCATATGTGAGTTTTCTGAGAGTATCTCACATATAAAACTCTTTCTCCTACTTCTCATCTTTAGAAGAGTCCAAATCAAGAAGGAGGCATCTGATCGACCATCGAAGAAGGATCAGCACAGTACTAGCCTACTGTGCTGATTTTCTGGACCAGGACTTCTGATTGTGATTCGTGAGCTCATGTGGATGACTCCTAGAGGCGAATGTGTGTGTGGTTTGCAACATCATTCTTAAGCCCGGATCAGCAAAGTTAAAACATCTAACTTGCAAGGTAATAGATCTGATCTATTATATTTTACATACATTAGATGTAGTATAAAAATATGTTGACATGATCAACCTGTTGTTCTTGCTTTTTATATTTTAATTTCTTATTTAATGTCATATAATAATCATGTAATAGGATCTTAGATCTAGAGATTCTATATTTTATAAAATAAATTTTGATTTATTTTAGTCTTCCGCTGCTTGATCTTGAAAAAGTTTCAAGATCTAACCCTGAAACTCTAGATCTGGTTCCTTTAACTTTGTGATGAAAAATATCAGAATAATTATTATTCAATAATTAATAATTTATATACAAAGATGAACTCAATTGTCACATGATTGATTTTAGGACATAATTCCCAACAACTTTCACTTGGACTAAAGTTAATCGGGGCAGTATCTTATACCCATCTTCCATTTGAAGTCATCGAACTCTTTGATCCCGAGAGCTTTAGTTAAGGGGTCGGCTAAGTTCTCCTTTTCATCGATTTTTTGAAGCTCAATGTCACCTCGATTCATGATCTCTCGCACTAGGTGATAGCGACGCAGAACATATTTGGTGCGATGGTGCAACTTAGGTTCTTTTGCCTGAGCTATGGCACTGGAGCTATCACAATACAGCAGGACAGGATCATCAATAGAAGGTACAACTCCCAGCTCGATAATAAATATTCACAACCACACTGCTCCTTTGTAGCATCCGATGCTGCAATGTATTTCACTTCGCATATAGAATCAGTCACAGTATGTTGCTTGAAATTTTTTCAGCAAACAACTGCTCCATTCAAGATAAATACATAGCCCGACATGCTTTTACTGTCATCACAATCTGACTGAAAACTGAAATTAGTATATCCCATAAGTTTCAAATCAGAGTCTCCATAGATAAGTCATTGGTCTTCAGTATTTCTCAGATACTTAAGAATTACTTTGCAATCTTTCAATGCTTCTCATCCGGATCTGACTGGTACCGACTCACTACCCTAGTGAATAGGGCACATCCGGCCTTATACATGTCATAGCATACATGATAGATCTCACTGTCGAAGCATATGGTATTCTACTCATGTGCTCTCTCTCCTCAGGAGTTGTCAAATAATCCTTCTTGGAAAGAGTAATTCCATGGCCTATCGGAAGATAGCCTTTCTTAGAATTATCCATGTTGAACTGCTTCAACAAGGTGTCAATGTACGTGGATTGGGACAATCCAAGCAACCTTCTAGATTTATCCCTATAGATCTTCATCCCTAGGATGTAGGATGCTTCTCCCAAGTCCTTTATGGAGAACTGTGATGATAACCATAGCTTCATACTCTATAAAGTTGGGATGTCATTTCTTAGTAACAGTATATCATTCACATACAGCACAAAAAAAATGATCATAGAATTGGAAGTCCATTTGTAGACATAAAGCTCTTCTCCATTCCTAACGAAGCCATATGTTTTGATTACTTTATCAAAATGCATGTTCCAACTCCTCGATGCCTGCTTAAGTCTATAAATTGACCTTTTCAGCTTACACACTTTCAACTCATCTGTGGATGTGAACCCTTCAGATTGTATCATATATCCCTCTTCTTCCAGCTCTCCATTAAGAAAAGTAATTTTGACATCCATCTATCAGATCTCATAATCTAAGTATGCATCGACAACAAGCATAATCCAGATGGACTTGAGCATTGCCACAAGAGAGAATGTCTCGTCATAGTCAATACCATAATGCTGACGATAATCCTTAGTAACTAGATGAGTTTTATAGGTCTCTACCTTCTCGTCTGCCCCTCTTTTTCTCTTGAATATCCATTTACACCGTATGGGTTTTATCCCTTCGGGCGGATCAACTAGTGTCCAGACACTATTGATCTCCATGGACTCCATCTCAGACTTCATGGTCTCAAGCTTTTTTTGAGAGTCAGGCCTTTGCATGGCCTCCATATAGGTGATTGGATCCTCATCGTTCTCATCAAGTTCAATAGGATCACCTTTTTGGATCAAAAAATCATAGTATCTGTCCGACTAACACGGTACTCTACCGGATCTCCTTAATGATGTCTCTACTGGCTTCGAATTTGATTCACTAATCGAACTCAATTCTGTATGTGTCAGTCCTTTCACCTCATGAACTTCATCAAGTTCAATTTTACAGGCATTAACTCCTTCACCAAGAAACTTTTTTTTCAAAAAGACTGTCCGACTGCTGACAAACACCTTTTATTCTGCAGCGAGGTAGAATTAGTACCCTTTAGTTTTCTTTGGGTACCCTATGAACAAGTATCTATCGGACTTCGATCTAAATTTATCTATCTTTAAATGCTTGACATAAGCTGGACACCCCCAGACCCTAAGATGTGAGAGCACCGGCTTACGTCCAGTCCATATCTCATATGGAGTTTTATCGACAGACTTGCTGGGCACTTTATTCAAAATATAGTAGGCAGTCTTTAAAGCATATCCTCAAAAAGATATTGACAGACTGAAAAAGCCCATCATAGACCGAACCATGTCTAACAAGGTTCAATTCCTCATCTTGGATATACCATTATGCTGTGGTGTTCCAGGAGGGATCCATTGTGAGAGAATCTCATTCTTTTCTAGATATGTCAGAAACTCACTGGTGAGGTATTCACCTCTTCGGTCTGATCGAAGGATCTTAATACTCTTTTCAGTTTGTTTCTCTATTTCAGCATGAAATCATTTGAACATTTTAAATGATTCTGACTTATACTTCATAAGATAGACATACCCATATCTCGATAGATCATCTGTAAACGTAATGAAGTAGTAGTATCATCTTCTGGCACTTATGTTCATAGGTCCACATATATCAGTATGTATTAGACCTAGGACATCACTGGCTCTTTCACCTTTTTCTTTAAAAGTTGACTTAGTCAACTTACCAAGTAGACAAGATTCACAGGTAGGCAATGATTCACAATCATCTATCTCAAGGATACATTTCTTGATCAACCTGTCAATCCTATTCTTGTTCACATGACCAAGCCTACAATGCCAAAGGTAGGATTCGCTAACATTATCTATTTTGAGATGTTTACTAGGTGTGTACATTACACTAACAGGCCATGATATTATGTATATGCTATGTTTTAATTATCCACGTATAATTGTAGTATCATTCATAATGATATCACAAAATTCATCCTTTATTATAAACTTGTAACCAAGTTTGGCCAAAAGGCCTATAGAGATGACATTCATCAAAAAGGAGGGACAATAATGACAATCATCTAACATGACACTATTGGACTCGAAGATAAGCTGCAAAGTTTTCAAGGCCAGAACTGGAACAAGGCTTCTATCTTCAATATTAAGGAACCGCTCACCCTCTCAAAATTTTTACTTATCTGCAGTCCCTACAATGAATTGCATATATTACTAGAACTTTCAGTATCCAATACCCAGGTAGTAGTATCATAAACAGAGAAATTATAAGGTGTTATCATATAAATGCCTGGTGAAGCAACCACATGCCTCTTTCTCTTGTTCTTAGGCCTATTTGGGTCAAAGGTGGCTATATAAGCAGAACAATTCTTTTTTCAATGATCCAGCTTCTTACAGAAGAAGCACTCTGCCTGACTCTTGTCAATTTTTGATGGTTTGCTCTGCTTGAGATCGACAGCATGGGATTTTTGTACCTTTTTCTTCTTTTCTCTCCTAGAAGATCGACGCTCTACAGATGAACCTCCCACTAAATTCACTGGCTCTTTTTGGAGCTGGTGATCCTTCTCAAAAGTTTGCAGTAACCCTAGCAAACCATGGTAGTTTACTGCAGGCTTCATCATTCTATAATGATTGAGAAAGGGTAGGTAGGATTTTGGTAGCGAATTGAGGATAGTATCCTTGCCTAGCTGTTCATACAACAAAAAGCTAAATTTGCTAAGGTGTTCAATCTACTCAATCATGTATAATACATGATCAATGACTGAAGCCCCATCTCGCATACGGGCATTGAACACTGTGTAGGAGGTTTTATATCTCTCCGCATCCTCAAGGGTGCTGAAGGACTTATTCAGCATTTGAATCATCTCCTTAGGCTATGCATCCTCGAACTTACGACTAAGTTCATTGTTCATAGCTACCCTCATCATGCAACGCACAGTCGTGCGATCATTGAGCCACTTCATGTAAGTATCTCTCGTAGCATGAGGAGCATTGGCTGCAGGTTCTTCAGGTGCCTGATCCGTAAGAACATACAAAATCTTCTCGTGCTCCAACACGATCTTCAACTTTCGATACTAGCTATCGAAGTTGGGTCTGGTGAGCTTGTTGCTGTCCAACAGCGAATGGAGGGATAGTGTGTTGGCCATAATTGAAAGAAAAAAATATTAGCTTATTGGTATATGAATTATTTTTTTTAATCCTGAAGATATGGATTTAGTCTAAAGATCCTCTCACTATTTTTTATGAATTGATAGCCTCTACCTCCAACTCAAGGAATTACATTAATTTCTTAGCAGGTACTAGAATCCACACGGACTGCATTCGGGCCTGAGTGTGGCTTGGCTAACCCTAGTGCATCCATGGGTAGGTTCATAACCAATTATTTCTTCAAACAACTTCTAGCATTGGATTTTGCCCCAGACATCCCTTCAGCAGGTGTGTGGTGCCTCCACTGAAAATCTTAGTTAGGTCCAACCATTAACATAACACATCAAGTGCATCCAACAATCGGATATCCAGACCCAAGTGTGGCTCGACCAATCTGAGCATTGATCTGAAGGTACATCATGATGGTCATATGATAAATGACAATTCCAATACATAATAGACACCAGGCATGTGGCACCTCCAATACCTATTTGAAATATTAGACTCATTATCACATATCTTAATGGGAGGCAATGACAAGTTATCTCATAACTTTATCACTTTATGGACCTAATAATTTAGAAGATTTGATTTTATTGACCTAAGAATAAGAGAAGAAGTCGACCTGCAAGCTGCAAATTCTTCCACTGACTTCACCAAGTCATGTAAAAAATTAAACACAAGCTGGTCTAAAGATACCTAAATCAGTCACACTGATTCACCCTAATGGCATGGGTCTGTACGAATCGACTAGTGACCTAATCAAAATATAATCTACCATGTTGGCCAGATAAGTGAGATCAGTGGAAGAAATCTATCCTTAACTCATCGTAGATGCATCTAGATGAATAGCTCTCAATTAAAAACTACTTGATTGAATCTGCCAAACTTATCTTAGACACCAACTGGTTAATTAGTTTCGATTGGGCACACTAGAAGATTCGGTCTCAACTACAGAGCCATGATCATGATCCATTTATTAGGGTCAAACACATGGACTTGATCAAACTTCAACTATTGAGATTAATTTAGAAAAATACTGACCTAATCTAATTTAATACTTGATTAGACTTAATCCATTTCTCTACTTAATCCATATGTGTTCCTAACTCTAGGTCTAACCCACTAAAAGGACCTGATTCATGCTAACCCTTTGCTCATTATATTATGTGGTGTCTTAATGATCTTCAATTCTTAATTCTAGATCATTCAAACTTAATTCAAAATTAAGTGTGTGAAACGTGTGTTTCAATTGTAGAACTATTCTACAAGGGTTTCAAGTGAAGCATACCATATGTTTCAACATATGAAAATAAATTTTTATAATATGTTTAACAATTAAATATATATAGGTATGATCTAAATTTTATTCATACATCTCATGTATCATGATAACTTTTAGATCAATACCAATTACATCATATGTAACATGTAATTCAGATCTAAAATAATTTTATATCTGAATTTTATCCTATTATAATAAATCATGAATCACTTTAGATCTAATTTGAATATATTTATGATCAAAATAATATATAAAAATCTATTCATTTTTCTTCTTCATGAAACTGGATCACAATGATACCTCTACACGTCATAAGAGAACTCATCGAATGGACAAAAGAGAGATTAATCTCTTCAATTATCTTATGACCGGATGGTCTAGTGATCTCATCAATCTGAGTACTAGGCTACTAAGATCTGAAATCTAATTTTATATATAATTACATCAACATATAATTATTGATAAAATTATTTTATGTCATGAACATATCTTTGATCTCATCAATTATGTTCTTCATTTTATCTAATTAGATTTGATGTATCATATATATCATATCAAATATAAAATTTATTTTATACTGATTATAAAATATTAATTTTAGATTTAATATCAAATAAAAAAATAATTAGATATAAATATGTATACATAAAGAATTAAGTTTTGATAAAATCTATTTTTGTGCAGTGCTGAATTATGATTCAGATCTAGATATCCATCGAAATGGATCTAATTTAAATCTAAAATAATCCTCATTTTATACAAAAAATAATAAAATTAAAATTTTATTAAAATAAATTTAAAATAGATTTTTAATATACATTATTTTTTATTAAAAATTTAGCAACAGTAAAATTCTGTTATAACAGATTTATAACAATCTCAATCAACCATTGATTAGGCACCTCTAATCCAATCAAAATTAGATCAAAAATTTTATATAAATATATTTAAATAAGATTTAATGTCACATAAAAAATTTTAATTATATCTCATATAAATAATCATAAAAAAATTTATTTTATATATATATATTTCAGGTCTGCTCTGATACCAGTTGAAGGAAAGGAAACAGTTTTCCTCCAGAATGCCCAGGTTGCATCTAAAAATTTTTTTTAATGTTCTATTTGTTTAAGAATCAAATCTTTACCTGAATCATCATAAAACTAGGGATCAAATCCCAAATTATCTGATATAAACCTTCACGGAGGCCTGGATATGCAGACCCTCTACTTCGCATGCACGACAGACTCTGCAGAAAAGCAGAATGAACTCCAATCCAATTGGCTTCACAACTCAGTCAATCAAGAGATGAGATATAATGATGTGACACCTCACACCAGTAGGTAGGATGCCTAAGAAGGATCCATACCTAAGGAGAGGAGGCGGCAACAAAGGGAGAGATGTAGAAGATGAAGGACATCTCTCTTCACACGTCTGTCTCTCTCTCTTTTTTTCTTCTCTTAATTTGATTTGTTTGCTATTTTATTCTTTTCTCTCATCCATAGGGAGAGAGCCTCTCTATTTATAGATAATTCTTATGACCCAATGAGAGGAGGATTCTTTATTGAAATCTGATTTGAATAGATCCAATACTCATGAAAGGACTCCTATATGAGATATAATTGCCATCACTTATGACATCCACTTTGCACCCACTCCCGCACCCACTTGGGATGCCCCAAATAAGCACCAAACTAATTTTTGGTCATACTTCATGGGTGGGTATTCTCAGTGCAAGTAGGAATACTCATATCTCATTCAAAACAGGTCCGATTCGAGTCTGATTTGAAGTCAGTTCGAAATAATTTTGAAAGACTGTCAATCCTAAATCCTAAACTCTTTAGGATTTTTATATCAAGTTTAACTTAGATTTTAGATCTATTTAAGTCTAATTAATTCAAATCTAATTTAAAATTAATTAGTACTTAAATTCAATCTTTCATATGTTCCATGGATCATAGATAGAAATTATTCATCTCCGAGATTGAACCTGAACCTCATTTGTAGTGCTAGCTAGACATAGTCAACTCTTCAATTTTGTTTGACCCATAACTCAATTCTCAATCAAATTAGTTTATATGTTCAATCAAGTCAAGTACTTCCAGATTGGACATATAAACATAGGTCAATTCTTTCCTACTTTGTCTGACTTGTATGCGTGACTCCATAGGTTCAAACACTAAGCCGGTAGCACAGGAATCAATTTCTACACTAATCGAGATACCATTTAGCAATAATTTTTGATGTTAAGATAGGTTGAATTATCACAAAAAAATATTCTAGAACCCATACTCATGGTTACCACATAATTCATCTTTTTGACCTTGGATGCTCTAGGATGGTCTCAGGTTAATTGTCAATCGAGATTGCTTCATCCACATTGTATTTCAACCTTTCAAATTTATCTCATGGATTACCCTAGCCAAAGCTTTACTAAATTAAAATACAGTGATACATCAACTCCGATAATCTGGAGGGGTCAATCCCATCTTGATCCACATACAAACTTCGTAAGTACTTGACTGTTGATGTGCAAATCTTAAAATTTGTAAATAAAACCGCAAGCGCACAGTGTGCAGAGTAGCACGACCAGTGAGTACGGGTCGATCCCACAGAGACTTGGTTTAAAATGATTTTCAAATCTATGCTCAAGCGAGCTTTAACAAAAATCGAAAATCGAAAGTTGTTTGCTAAAGATAATAAGACTAAGGATCTAGGGTTTTTGAATCCACTAGATCTAGATTAGGAATTCTACCTAGAATTTTTCTTATTGATCCTAACGACTACTCCTCTTGTCTTTCCCAAGCATAGATTATGAAGGGACTAAGGCCCAACGATAACCCATCAAGATTCTTTACAGGAGAGTAGTAACTAGGATCCCTTAGGGTTTTCTCCTCCTATGCACTGAATCAATCATGAACTATAAAGGAACTCTGACCCAACTGTAGTTCATCAAAAATTCTTGGCAAAAGAGGAAGAAAAAGAAACCCTAAGAAAAAGAAAGAACCCTATGTAAAATCCCTACTCATGATCTAGCTTCATCACAAATCCTAGAAAGGATGCTTAGCTAGACATGATCTAAATCTACTTGCAAAATTTAAATGCAAAAAATAAACTACCCTAATTTCATAAATTAAACTATCCTAATTGCATAAATTTAAATTGCATAAATTAAACTATCCTAATTGCAAGAAAAATAAATTGCATAATGTAAAGAGATAAAATTGCATAAAAATAAGATTTTATATAAAAAAAATTTATTACAAAAATCTCAAAGCTCGAGGCTTGAGAAGAAAGCTAAAAACCCCACTATCTAGGGTTACAAGCTTGATCGGAAGAAAAGAATCATTAAAACAAGGGCCTTTGGGGGCTTTTTATAGGCATTTGGGGGTTATCAGATTTTTAAAACTTTAGATGTGGGATTAAAAGATTTTAGAGGGCTGTTAGAGGGGTTTAGGGGCTCAAATCTTGCTCAAAAAGCACTTAAATCCATCAAGAAACCCTAGAAATTATTTCAGCCGTCCGATCTTCATCTAAAAGACCCAATTCATCTAATAAATCAAGCCGGGAGCGATTCTGGGCCATCGGATCATGATCTGGTGAAGCGCTGCCGTTGGATCGTGCTGCAGAGATGGGATCAGGTTGGATGCATCGCGGACCGTCCGATCAAGGTGCTGGAAGATTTCGTCCGTTGGATCGCGCTGCAGAAGGATCCCGTGTTGTCCTAGTGTTTATTGATTCTTGCAATTGCCTTGATTATGGTTGGATCTTGACCGGCTGCGATGGTGGTCGTCCGATGGCGCAAAAATATGGAGCGTTGGATCTTGATCAGAGAAGATCGGACCATCGAGTGATGTGAAGTTACCAGGTTGCCCTTCGGACCTTCTTCTCTCTCCTCATGAGCCCTGAACCGCGTGCGTGGATCGGGCTCGCGATGCATTGCGGTGAGCCGAGACTCACTGATTGGCTGGTTTATGATGCGCCGATGGGTCCATGGTCTAGGCGCCTGTTGCTGTGGACCAGGCGGCTAACCAGATCACCAAATCAGTTGATTTTTGACCAATTTTGACCTGATTTGACTCGGGTTTGACCCAATTGAGTCTTCTTTCTTCATTCTTCAATTTTTGGGTCAATTTAACTCCATTTTACGTAAAATTTATGCCGTTGGAATCATCTTTTCTTGTTTTTTCTATTGATGACCTCTTCTTCTACAAAATATAATAATAAGTATCAATTTTTTAATAAAGTTAGATAATTTAGATATTAATTGATACTTTTTATGTCAATTTGTGACATAAATCACACCCCCCAACTTAATCATTGCTAGTCCCTTAGCAATGTACCAAAATAAGATCATATTCCAAAAAGATCCTTCCTTTGCAAATTAATTTAAGATCAAAATTCAAGAAGTTTTCTAGTATTACTAAGTAATGAGCTTCGAATTAGAATCGGTAGTCAGTCTACTTAGGAGATTTCTTAGAGTACACTTAAAGTTTTATAGCACTTGTGTGAGTGATAACTAACTTAGTATTTCAGTATTAACTTGTACAGGCCAATTGTATCATTTTTCATAACTTAGTTCGATTAATTTTCTATACACCCCAGATTAAACAAAGAACTAAGGTAGCTTTCACACTATTTTTTTTTTTTTTTTTTTGCTGAGCATCCTGGCCTTCCCACCACCATTTGATGCGAATCTCAACACTTGACATAGGTGAAGAGATCCGGTTACTAGGCTTAGGGCAATCCATATTTACTCTGTGTTTTGCATTTTATTTCAGGCAGGTAGCTCTTTCCTTAAATTCAAATTTCTTCAATTGGGGTGTAGAAAAAATTATCTAATTTAAATAATACTCAAATCCTTAATTGGCCTTACAATTAACACCTACTTTACCTTGTTAGTGTACATATGCAATTGGAAGTGCTAATAGTCTTTAAATGACCTAGGCCACCAAGAGTCTAACCAGCTAATCTTCTCTGTGACTCACTACATTTATTAGCAAATACTTTCTAACTTACTCTTATTTCTTTTCTAGATTAATTTATTTCAAATTTTTTTTTAATATATTAAATGCAAGAAATAACTCATAGTGGAAGGAAAAGAAAATGATAACACCTGATTTTGTTCAAGCTCTCCCCCCAACTTGACCGACATTGTCCCCAATGGAGTTTATCTAATTTATTTGTCCTAAGCAAACTGAAAACAAAGAAAGCATTAGAAATTAAATAAGCTGGGTTGCCTCCCAGAAGCGCTAAGTTTTATGTCTTCAGCCAGACCAAACCTCGAAGTAATTTAATCAGAATAAGTTGGTTCATAAAGAACCATGGCATCTTCAACAGTCTCGACAGGTAATTCCAAGAATGGTTTTAATCGTTGACCATTAACTTTAAAGATAACACCATTACTTGGGTTTTCTATCTCAACAGCTCCGTGTGAAAAGACTTCCTTTACTAAAAATGATCCTGTCCATCTAGACCTAAGCTTTCCTGAAAACAGATGTAATCTAGAGTTATATAAGAGCACCTTTTGTCCGATATTGAAAATTTTTCTCATAATTGATTGATCATGAAATGCTTTGGTTCGTTCCTTGTATATCCTTGCATTTTCATAGGCTTCATTTCTAAGTTCTTCTAATTCATTCAACTGAAGCTTCCTATGGTTTCCAGCATCATTCAAATTTGTATTTAGTTGTTTGATGGCCCACATGGCTTTGTGTTCTATCTCAATAGGCAAGTGACATGGTTTACCAAACACAATCCTATAAGGAGACATTCCTAGATTGGTCTTGAAAGTGGTTTGGTATGCCCAAAGTGCATCAATTAATTTCAAAGACCAATCCTTTCTATTGGCACTAACAGTTTTTTCCAGGATCTGTTTAATTTATCGGTTTGACACTTCAACTTGCCCACTAGTTTGAGGATGATATGGTGTGGCCAATTTGTGGGTGACATTATACTTTTTCATCAATGTTGCAAAAGGTTGGTTACAAAAATGGGTTTCCCGAGCACTAATGATTACCCTAGGAATACCGAAACGGGAGAGAATATTTTCTTTAAGAAACTTAATGACCATTTTGCTATCGGGTATTCTACATGCAATTACTTCTACCCATTTTGAAACATAATCAACGGCTACTAGAATATATTCATTTCCAAAGGAATTTGAAAATGGTCCCATGAAATCGATCCCCCAAACATCAAAAACTTCAACTACCAAGATTGGGTTGAGTGGCATCATGTGTCGCTTGGTGATTCGATCCATTTTTTGACATTGAGCACAACTTTTACAATATTCATGAGCATCCTTAAACAAATTGGGCCAATAAAAACCACATTGGAGAACCTTAGCAGCAGTTTTCTTAGACACGAAGTGACCCCCACATGCTTGATCATGACAAAAAGATAAAATATTCATGACTTCGTTATCTGGGATACACCTTCTAATAATTTGATCAGGACATTGTTTAAAAAGATAAGGATCATCTCAAATGAAATACTTCACTTGGGCAAAGAATTTATATTTATCCTGCTTAGTCCAATAAGAAGGTATCTTACCTATGGCTAAATAATTTACAATATCAGCAAACCAAGGTTCAGTAGACACAGACATGAGTTGCTCATCTGGGAAAGATTCATTGATGGGTGGTTCACTAGATGGTGCGACTGGAATTCGGGACAAATGATCTGCTACAACGTTCTCAGTGCCTTTCTTGTCCCTAATTTCTAGGTCAAATTCTTGAAGGAGCAAAATTCATCTGATTAAGCATGCCTTGGCATCCTTCTTTGCTAGGAGATGTCTAATGGCTGAGTGATCGGTGTAAACAATGGTGTGGGTCCCAACCAAATAAGATCTAAATTTCTCTAAAGCAAAGACAACGGCAAGGAACTCCTTCTCAGTTGTGGTGTAGCTAAGCTGCGCATCATTTAAGGTTTTACTTGCATAATATATCACTCTAGGCAGCTTATTTATCCGTTGACCTAAGATTGCACCCACAACATGATCGGACGCATCACACATTAATTCAAATGGTTCAGACCAGACAGGAGGATGAATGATTGGAGCTGATACAAGTACTTTTTTTAGAAATTCAAAAGATTCCAAGCACTCATGAGTAAATTCAAATTTGGTATCCTTTGCCAAAAGATTAGTCAGTGGACGTGCTACTTTGCTAAAGTTGGCAATAAACCTTCTATAGAATCCAGCATGCCCTAAATTGAACGTATTTCTTTCATAGATTTAGGTGGTGGAAGACTTGCAATTAGATCTATTTTGGCCTTGTCCACTTCAATCCCCTTTTTAGAAATGACATGGCCAAGAACTATTCCCTGTTTGACCATAAACTGACATTTTTCCTAGTTGAGAACTAAGTGCTTCTCCTTACATCATTCTAGAACTAATTGCAGGTGATTCAGACACTCGGAGAAGGTTAGGCCAAAAACAAAAAAGTCATCCATAAAAATTTCTAGAAATTGTTCTATCATATCTGAAAACATGCTGATCATGCATCTCTGGAAGGTTGCCGGTGCATTACATAGTCCAAAGGGCATTCGTCTATAGGCAAAAGTACCAAATGGACAGGTGAATGTAGTCTTTTCTTGATCTTCAGCGGCTATGGGGATCTGGTTGTAACCGGAGTATCCATCAAGAAAATAGTAAAACTCTTGTCCGACTAGTCTTTCCAACATTTGATCAATAAATGGTAAAGGAAAGTGATCTTTCCTTATCGCAGCATTCAACTTTCTATAGTCTATACAGACCCTCCATCCCGTTTGGGTCCTAGTTGGGATAAGTTCGTTTGCATCATTTTGGACCACTGTTACCCCAGATTTCTTGGGTACTACTTGAACTGGGCTTACCCAAGAGCTATCAGAAATAGGATAAATTATTCCACTATCTAGGAGTTTCAGAATCTCCTTTTTAACTACATCCTTCATAGCTGGATTAAGCCTTCTTTGGGCTTCTCTTGTTGGTTTAGCCTTTTCCTCTAAGTATATTCTATGTTGAACTATAGAAGGGCTTATTCCTTTGATATCTGCTATGGTCCAACCTATTGCTTCTTGATTTGCTTTTAGAACTGACACTAACTCCTCCTCTTGCTTGGGATCTAGGTCTGATGCAATAATTACAGGCAAAATTTCTTTGGGTCCTAGATATGCATACTTGAGATGTTCTGGGAGGGGTTTCAGTTCTAAAATGGGTGCTTCCTCTATCGATGGTTTAGGTGATGATTTCACCATCTCAATGATTGGTTCAGTAGGAAGTGTCGATTCCTGATTAATCTAATTTTCTTTAAGTATTTCATTGACATCCTCAGACTCATAAATTAACCAGGGGTTAGACTCTAGGTCGACTTCATCATCACTAATGTCAATGGATTCATAAATACCATCTTGGACTATATTGACATCAGCATGAGAAGAGGATTCCTGTTCTAAGTTAAAAACATTAAGCTCAATGGTCATATTCCCAAAGGATAACTTCATTAGACCATTTCGACAATTGATTTCAGCATTGGCTGTAGCTAAGAATGGTCTTCCTAAAATGACAGGTATATGTCCTTTAGGATTCGCAACTGGCTCAGTCTCTAAAATAATAAAATCTACAGAAAAAATGAAATTTTCAACCTTTATCAGAATATCCTCGACCATTCCCTTAAGGATCCTGAGAGATCTATCGGCTAACTGTAATGTGATCCCAGTAGGTTGAAGTTTTTCTAATCCTAGTTGCTCATACACCGAATATGGAAGGATATTCACACTAGCTCCTAGATCTAGCAAGGCCTTTTTTATATTGGTTTCTCCAATAACACAAGAAATTGTTGGAGCTCCAGGGTCCTTATATTTAATTGGCATATGGATAGATAGGTATGAACTGACACTTGCAGCCAAAAATGCTTTCTTTGGTACATTAGTGGTCCTTTTCCTAGTGCAAAGATCTTTTAAAAATTTGGCATAAGTTGGAACCTGATGGATTATATCTAAAAGAGGAATATTAACTTGGACTTGTTTAAATACCTCTAAAATTTTATCTAAATGTTCAGATTTATTGGATTTCAGTCTGTTTGGAAAAGGAGCTCTAGGACTTTTAAGTACTAGACTAGGTGAATTTTCAGTTTCTGGTGCTTGAGGTTGAAAGGTAGTAGTTTTAGAAGGTGACTCGGCAGATGAGTCCTCTATATCATCAAGTGCAATTACCTTATTGTCTATTTGTTTTTCTGATCTTAAGGTATGAATGGCATTTACACCATTAACTTGGTTTCCTTATTGGGGTCGTGGACCATTTTGGTTCCTAGGATTTGGCTCAGGTTGGCTAGGTAACCTACCATGTTCTCGTTCACTAATGGTCGAAGCCAGCTGACTTACTTGCATTTTCAGACGGGCTATAGCTTGGGTGTTATTATTTATGAATTGACCCATGGTTTGCATAAAGCTGGTATGTGTCTTCATCATGGCTTCTAGGCTTTTCTCTAAAGAGGTAATTTTCTTGTCATTATCATGGAAGCCTGGCAGGTTGTTCATCACTGGGTTGGACCTTAGATTTTGCTGATTGAAATTTGGATTGCCTACATTAGGATTCTGGGATCATGAGAAATTCGGGTGATTCCTCCAACCTGGGTTATATGTGGGTGCATAAGGATTGTTCAATGGTCCTTGATAGGTGGCATTCACCTGTGCACACTCATTCGAGTATGAACATTCTTCTAAGACATGGTCTGGTGTATTGCACCCTTTACACATGGGTGCAGATATTTGATTTACATTGGCTGGTCTCTGTAATTTTAAGACTTCCAATCTATGTGTTAAGGTTGCAATCTTGGCCTCTGATGCTAGGGTTGGTTGAATTTGATGCATTCCTCCTTTTGAAGGTGTAGTTTTATCAGGTTCCCTAGTTGTTTCCCACTGTAAATTTTTCTCGGCTAGGTCTTCTAAGAATTGCCAAGCTTCAGTAGTTTCTTTGTCCATAAATTGGCCTTGGCACATGGACTCTAGCATGGTTCTTGAGTTTGAATCTAACCCCTCATAGATGATCTGGCATAGTCTCCAAGTTTCTATTCCATGGTGTGGGCATTGGGTCAAAAGATTCTTGAAACAATCAAAGTACTTCCAAAATGATTCACCAGCTAGTTGGTAAAATTGATTTATTTCATTCCTAATCCTAGCTGTTTTATGATGGGGGAAATACTTTTTCAAAAATGTTCTCACAAAGCCCTCTCAGGTAGTGACAGAATGGTTTGGCAGACTATAAAGCCACTTCTTAGCATTATCCTTAAGGGCAAAGTTGATTAATCTAAGTTTGACCTCATCCTCTGTTAACTGCAGTTTCATGGTTGCACATACCTCCTCAAATTCTCTAATAAATATATAAGCATCCTCTAATCCTGTGAATTTTGGAAGCATATTTATGATTTGAGGTTTGATTTCAAAATTATTAGCTGAGGGTTGTGGCAACCTGATACAAGATGGTTGGATGGAGCCAACTGGATAACACAAATCCTTAAGGGTCATGGGTTGGATTGGTTCAGCCAATGGAACAACAGGAATTGACTCAATTCTAACTAGACGACCCGACACTCTTCTCCACACATGAGGTGTATGGTTCTCGATGTTTATATAATTTTTTTTTTATAAAATTTTTATGTATAAGAAAAAGAAAGAAAAGAGAAAAAGTTCTAAAGAAAAGATCCTAAGGAGTCCTAAATCTAAAGAAAAGTAACCAAATTAATTTAAATTTTAATAATTTTTTTTTTTAATTTTTCAAACAAGTGAAATAATAAATTAAACTCAATCTATCCTAGGGTTAACCTAAATCTAGACAGCTCCTAACTGTTCCAAGATGACCCTTCAAGCCTTCCAAGTGGAGATTGATCAACTAGTTAGCCAGGTAAGTATAAGAGGTGGGAGGTTCACTCATCGTTGCCTTTCTAGGCACCAAACGAGTTGGCTAGGCCAGCAACTGAACCAATTTAACAAACCACCCTCAAGGACTTGCCTAGACACCAACTAATCAAACAACTCAAACTTGGTAGAACTCTTAGGGTTCCTTGTCCTATTGAGCTCGAATTCCTTAAGGTTGATGTCTAATTGATTTTAAGATTAAAGGTCTAGGTAATGCAATATGATGGAGATGGTTTTTGGGCTAAGGAAGGGTAATGAAATCCCCACCTTATCTTGTTAATGGATTGATGCCCTTAGATTAATTATGAAAATGCAAATGCAAATAAACAAGATGACCAAGAATGTAAAAGATTTTAATTTAGAAATTTTTTTTTTTATTTTGATATTTTACTTCATGATTATGAAATATCTTTTGTTTTATTTTATTTTTTTTTTTGTGATTAAGTAAATTCAAATGATTAGGTCTAAAAGGAAAAGTAATTAACTAAAAATAATAAAAGAGAAATTAGAAGCGTACCTGAATTTTTCAGCAATCACCAACTAAATCTAGAAACCTAAAGGAAAAAAGAAAGAGAGTTATAAAGCACGAAGAACAAATATTTGAAAACAATTTAAAATGCCAAATCCTGGGCAACGGCGCCAAAAACTTGATGTGCAAATCTTAAAATTTATAAATAAAACCGCAAGCGCACAGTATGCAGAGTAGCACGACTAGCGAGTACGGGTCGATCCCACAGAGACTTCGTTTAAAAATGATTTTCAAATCTATGCTCAAGCGAGCTTTAACGAAAATTAAAAATCAAAAGTTGTTTGCTAAAGACAATAAGACTAAGGATCTAGGGTTTTTGAATCCACTAGATCTAGATTAGGGAATTCTACCTAGAATTTTTCTTATTGATCCTAACGACTACTCCTCTTGTCTTTCCCAAGCATAGATTATGAAGGGACTAAGGCCCAACGATAACCCATCAAGATTCTTTACAGGAGAGTAGTAACTAGGATCCCTTAGGATTTTCTCCTCCTATGCACTGAATCAAGCATGAACTATAAAGGGACTCTGACCCAACTGTAGTTCATCAAAAATTCTTGGCAAAAGAGGAAGAAAAAGAAATCCTAAGAAAAAGAAAGAACCCTATGTAAAATCCCTACTCATGATCTAGCTTCATCGCAAACCCTAGAAGGGATGCTTAGCTAGACATGATCTAAATCTACTTGCAAAATTTAAATGCAGAAAAATAAACTACCCTAATTTCATAAATTAAACTATCCTAATTGCATAAATTTAAATTGCATAAATTAAACTATCCTAATTGCAAGAAAAATAAATTGCATAATGTAAAGAGATAAAATTGCATAAAAATAAGATTTTATATAAAAAAAATTTATTACAAAAACCTCAAAGCTCGAGGCTTGAGAAGAAAGCTAAAAACCCCACTATCTAGGGTTACAAGCTTGATCGGAAGGAAAGAATCATTAAAACAAGGGCCTTTGGGGGCTTTTTATAGGCATTTGGAGGTTATCAGGTTTTCAAAACTTTAGATGTGGGACTAAGAGATTTTAGAGGGATGTTAGAGGGGTTTAGGGGCTCAAATCTCGCTCAAAAAGCACTTAAATCCATCAAGAAATCTTAGAAATTATTTCAGCCATCCGATCTTCATCTAAAGGACCCTATTCATCTAATAAATCAAGCCAGAAGCGATTCTGGGCCATCGGATCATGATCTGGGTGAAGCGCTGCCGTTGGATTGTGCTGTAGAGATGGGATCAGGTCGAATGCATCGCGGACCGTTCGATCAAGGCGCTGGAAGATTTCATCCGTTGGATCGCACTGCAGAAGGATCCCGTGTTGTCCTAGTGTTTATTTATTCTTGCAATTGCCTTGATTATGGTTGGATCTTGACCGGCTGCGATGGTGGCCGTCCGATGGTGCAAAAATATGGAGCATTGGATCTTGATCAGAGAAGATCGGACCATCGAGTGATGTGAAGTTACCAGGTTGCCCTTCGGACCTTCTTCTCTCTCCTCATGAGCCCTGGACCGCGCGTGTGGATCGGGCTCGCGATGCATTGCAGTGAGCCTAGACTCACTGATTGGCTGGTTTATGGTGCACCGATGGGTCCATGGTCCAGGCGCCTGTTGCTGTGGACCAGGCGGCTAACTATATCATCAAATCAGTTGATTTTTGACCAATTTTGACCTGATTTGACTCGGGTTTGACCCAATTGAGTCTTCTTTCTTCATTCTTCAATTCCTGGGTCAATTTAACTCCGTTTTACATAAAATTTATGCTGTTGGAATCCTCTTTTCTTGTTTTTTCTATTGATGATCTCTTCTTCTGCAAAATATAATAATAAATATCAATTTTTTAATAAAGTTAGATAATTTAGATATTAATTGATACTCTTTATGTCAATTTGTGACATAAATCAACTGTACCCAATAGTCTTCCATCACTACATTAAAAATCTAGGTAGTTCGACACCAAAGCATAGTGAGTTGTTTGCAAGTCACTATGGTGATCTCAAGTCTGAAGGATATTTATACCCATGTATTTCGCGAGCAGCTCTTGA
The DNA here is from genome assembly GCF_000442705.2 of Elaeis guineensis. Lineage (NCBI taxonomy): Eukaryota > Viridiplantae > Streptophyta > Magnoliopsida > Arecales > Arecaceae > Elaeis > Elaeis guineensis. The sequence goes on from NW_027332422.1 coordinate 1,359,534, forward strand.
CAGCAGAATGCTCAGCAGGTGAGTCACTTGTTCAGTGATGATATATTTTTATTTCTCACTTGTATGTCATACCAGTGTCATCACACTCTTTGGTTAAGAGGACAACCAATTCATATGGCACACAATGACCTTCACTCGATAAATGTTATCATCCCGTAGTGACGTATCATTTGCTCGTGAACTTATTTAAGAACTATATGATAAATCCTCTCTTTATTGTCCACTAGCAAAGTTTTAGGGACTTCATCATAGTACAAGAGTTTAAAGAAGATATCACTTTGTAATAAAAAATATTAGAAAAACTATTATTCAATAATCAATAATTCATATACAAGGATGAACTCAATCGCCACACGATTGGTTTAGGACACAATTTCTAACATCAGCTTTAACAGTCATACCAAAAGTGGAGTCTTGAACATCTCAAATGGAGCCATGGTGGTGATAAGAGGTAGAAGGATAGAAAATAACCTCTACAAATTAGAAGGATCTATGGTGACCGAAGAATCTGATGCAGCAGCTGCAGCGCAGGATCAGCAGGGGGCTCATCGGTTGTGGCACTACCACCTAGGCCACATGGGTGATCGTGGGATGAAGGAGTTGAGCAAGAATGATCTGATTTTAGATCTGGATGGAGGTATTTCAGAGGTATGTGAGCCATGCTAGATGAAAAAATAGAGGAGAGTGTAGTTTGCCAGCAGTTCGGCCCGCAGTGCAGCCCCACTGGAACTAGTTCACACTGATGTGTGGGGATCGGCCTTAATTTCAGCTAGAAATGGGGTAAGATACTTTTTAACCTTTATAGATAATTTCTTAAGGAAGGTATGGGTTTACTTCATGAAGGAGAAATCAGAAGTCTTCACCAAATTCAAGGTGTGAAAAGCTGATGTGGAGAAGGAGACAGGTCGGAGCTTGAAGTGTCTACGGTTCGACAATGATGAATAGTACACCAGCAAAAAATTTCATATTTTTTGTGAGGAGTGTGGCATCAAAAGGTACTTCTCTATGAGAGGGACTCCTCAGCAAAATGGGGTGACCGAGAGGATCAACAGAACCCTTTTGGAAAAGGCACGGTGCATGAGGCTGCAGGCAGGGCTTCCTAAGGCATTCTGGGTTGATATAGTGGTTGCAGCCTACTATTTGATGAATCGATCATCTCACATAAGATTAGATGGTGGTATTCTAGAGAAAAAATAATCTGAAAGAAGGATTGGGCTGAGCCATCTAAGGGTGATTAGGTGCACGGCATATGTGCACATCGATGTTGGTGAGCGGACCAAGTTGGACGTCAGGTCACAGAAGATGGTGTTCTTGGGGTATCCATGAGGAATTAAGGAATACCAGCTATGGGATCCCTTGGAGAAGAAGGTCATCATCAGTAGGGATGTCACTTTTGATGAAAATTCAATTCTCCAAAGGCAAGATGGCATGGAGGAGCAGCAAGAGTAGCAGGAGGTCCAACAGGGCAGCGCTGGACAACTTACATCCTATTCTTTTTTGCCTCTTGTAGGTGCATCAGGAGGACTTGGTGTTCAAGTGGAGCACTCTTCAAATGTGTCTCCATAGGTGGAGAGAGCTCAGACAGGTGATAGAAGCATTCAGCAGGAGTAAGCTGGACCTAGGATGGACATCGGGGTTGCACTGCACAAGCCCAAAAGGAACGTCAGGCAATCAGAACGATATGGCTTTGAGGAGACGTTGTCATATTTCCTGATGACAGCGAATGGGGACCCCTACACCTATGAGGAGGCCATGGAGTGCAAGGACAAAGAGAGGTGGGTCCAAGCAATGTCTGAGGAGATGCAGTCTCTTCACAAGAATGAGATGTGGTGATTGGTGCAGTTGCCACAAGAGAAGAAATTCATTGATTGCAAATGGATTTACCAATGCAAGGAGGGGCTTTCAGAGCAGAGAGCTATCAGGTACAAGATGAGGCTAGTGGCCAAAGGATACTCTCAGAAGCAAAGCATCGACTTCAATAAGATTTTCTCTCCTGTCGTCAGACATACTTCTATCAGGATGTTGCTGAGCATCGTAGCAGCTTAGAACTTAGAGTTGGAGCAGATGGATGTCAAGATAGCATTCCTCTTTGGACATCTGAAGGAGAACATCTATATAGAGTAGCCATCGGGGTTCCAAGAGCTAGGAGCAGAAGGAAAGGTCTGTTTGCTGTAGAAATCGCTGTATGGGCTGAAGCAGTCACCAAGGCAATGGTACAAGCAATTTGATTCCTATGTGAGGAGCATCAGGCTTTTCAAGTGTGAGTATGACTCTTGTGTTTATGTTCAATCTTTGGAGGATGGGTCTAGGGTGTTTCTACTCTTGTATGTGGATGACATGCTTATAGCATACAAGAGTAGGAAGGTTGTGCAGGAACTGAAGGCAGCCTTGTCTCGAGAGTTCAAGATGAAGAATTTGGGGCCTGCGAGGAAGATCTTAGGTATGAAAATTTTTAGAGATCGAGCTAAGAAGGTGCTATATTTATCTCAAGGAGGCTACATCAAAAAGATCTTGGAGAGGTTTAGGATGAAGGAAGTAAAAATGGTGGAGCTGCCATTTGTTGGGCACTTTAGACTCTCGAAGATGATGTCACCACAGACCGAGGTAGAGGCTCAGGAGATGGAGAGAGTGTTGTATGCCTCTGGTGTGGAAAGCCTTATATACGTCATGATGTGTTGTAGGTCGGATATCGCTCATGCAGTGAGCCAGGTCAGCAGGTTCATGGCACAGCCTGGCAGAGAGCACTCAAGAGCACTGAAGGAGATCTTCAGGTACTTGGTGGATACTGTTGGAGTCAGCATCTACTATAGATAGTGAGGAGGTGCTGATGGACTCTCCAATATGTCCAAAGAGGCTCAAAGACTGATAGGAGGGTTTGTAGATGTTGATTTTGGTGGAGATGTGGATACTTGGTGATCTACGTAGGTTTTGTATTCAGTCTATTTGGAGGTCCAGTTTCATGGAGATCATGCTTGCAGCCCATCACGGCCTTATCGACTACTGAGGTGGAGTATATTGGCATTACAGAGGCAGCGAAGGAGGCCCTATGGCTGAAGAGTTTGGTGTTGGAGATGGGTCTTGCACAAGGGGCCATCAGGGTGCACTGTGACAATCAGAGTGCACTGTTGCTTGCATAGAACTCTGTCTACCATGCGAGGATGAAGCACATTGACATTAGATATCACCAGATCAGAGAGCTTGTGGAAGAAAGTGAGGTGGAGCTGGTGAAGGTCCACACCAAGGAGAATCCAATGGATGCACTGATGAAGATTCTTCCATAGGACAGCTTTCGAAGATGTGTGACATTGATGTGCTTGATGGACAGGATGGAGTTGGCTGAGGCCTTGGGGCACCAAGGTGGAGATTGTTGGGCTTCATATGGTGCTCCCAAGGTTCAGGGGACTAAGACTAAGGTCAAGGTCCAAAGACCATGAGGTGCTCGTAGGGTTTCTAGGACTAGTTTGGGCCCTAGGATGAAAGGCTGTCAGCCTTCGGGTCTTGAGGTCCAAAAATTTTTGGACCTTGAGGGGCTAATTTATTTTGGACTAGATTTGAGTCCTAGATAGATGATATTTGTTCAAATCATGGGTGTACATGGGTTTGGGTTAGCACAAATCTCATATCAAGTTAGCCAAGGGAGTTTTGTGGTTGGGTCACATTGAGCTTGTATAAATACTTTTGTATTTAGGATTTGTACGAAGGGTTCAATCAATCAAATTATTTTTTATCAGAACTCTCTCTCTCTTTCTTCATTTCTCCCTCTCTCTCTGGTCTTCTCCGTGCCCTAGAACCAAGAAACCTAGGATTTCTTGGCCGCCAACCCAAAAAGGAAAGAAAGGAACCAGCGCTGCCTCTTTTGCATGCCCTTGTTTTGAGCGCCCCTTCTTGACCACCCAAGAGGAGTTTTAGATCCTAATTTTTTAAGTTTTGGAGATTTCATCATGTGTGCTTCTAGGTCTCAAAATATGGATTTCAGATCTGATAGAGAAGGGGTTCAAATTGAAGAAAAAAATCCTGCCGACAGGATTTACAAGGCTGCTGCAACCAAAAAGACTGTTCTTTTTCAATGTGTTTCATCCCCTTCTAGAGAGTTTTCTTCATTGATCTCCTAGTGGGAGGTACTCCACACACCTGAAAATATGACACAACACTATTAGATTTCATAATCATAATAAGCTGCAATAGTAAGCAGAGTGTGGATGGATTTCAGTATGACCACAGATGAGAAGGTTTCTTGATAGTCAATATCCTCAAGCTGGCTATAACTTTTTTTCACAAGCCTAGCTTTGTAGGTCTCTACCTTACCATTGGTATCTATTTTTCTTTTGTAGATCCATTTATACCCAATAGGTACTATACCCTCAGATAGATCTACTAAGGTCCATACTTAGTTCGAATGTATCGAGTCAATTTCTGACTTCATTGCATCTAACCATTTCTTAGAATCAATGTCAGACATCGTCTCGTCAAAGGTATTAGGATTATCACCATAATCCTTATCTCCTATAAGGAACATTTCTTTTACTTCCTCCATAAGTATATCCATGTACTTTTCAAGAGATCAGGAGATCCTGCTAGATCTACGAGGTGGTAGAGAAACGTCAACTACTGGCTCATGAATAATGGGTTCCTGAGGATCTATGGCTCTTTGCTCTTTAGAGACCTTCTCTTCGAGCTCAACAACCTCCCACTACCACCATTCTAGATAAACTATTTTTTTAAGAATATGGTGTTCTGACTCATAATCACATTGTGATCTTATGAAAAGTAGTTGTATCCCATTGATTCTTTTAGATATCCTGCAAAATAAGCTATTATAGATCTATCCTTTAATTTGTCATCCATCTATCTCTTGATATAGGTCGGACATCTCCAAGTCTTAAGATAACCTAGACTTGACTTTTTACCATATCATATCTCATATGATATGATAGGAACCAATTTTGATGGAACCCTATTCAACAAGTGAATGATAGTTAATAAAGTATGTTTCCAAAGATATAAGAGTAGATCAGTGAAGCTCATCATAAACCTGACCATATCTAATAGGATCCTATTCCTTCTTCAGATATCCCGTTGAGCTGAGGTGTTTCGGAAGGAGTCCACTGAGAGACTATACCATTGTCCTTAAGATATTTCAAAAATTTTTGACTAAAATATTCAACTCCTCAATCAGATTGGAGAGCCTTAATGGATTTATCAGTTTATTTTTCTACTTCATTTTTGAATTCCTTAAACTTTTTAAAGGCTTCATACTTGTGTTTTATCAGATACACATGCCCATACCTAGACAGATCATCGGCAAAGGTAATGAAGTAGCCGTAACCATCTCTGACCTGTACATCAAATGGTCCACACACATCAGTGTGTACCGGGGCAAGCAACTCAGTGGCCCTTTCTCCATATCCTACAAAGGATAACTTGACCATTTTTTCTCAAAGGTAAGATTCACAAGCTGGATACGACTCTGGATGAAGAAAGCTAAGGATCCCATCTTTTTTTAGTTTGTTTATCTTGTCTTCTCCAATATGACCTAGTCTATGATGCCACAAGTATTTCTGATTAATATCATCTCTGGATCTCTTTTAACCTATGACACTTATTATTTGCTTATTTAAATTCACATTCACATCAACATGTAGGTGATATAGACTGTCAATTAAAAGATTTCGTGCAACTAATTTATTTTGTAAATAAATAGAATAAAAATCTTTATTAAAATTAAATTTAAAATCTTCCTGTGCTAGCATAGATATGGAAATAAAATTTTGACTAGCTATAAGAATAAAATAAGTCTTTTAAATCTAATCTAAAATCCAATGACAATCAAAAAGGATAAGTGCCAACGGCTTCTGCAGCAATTTTTGCTCCATTACTGATCCAAAGGATCATATCACCTTTCTTCAATCTCCTACTTTCTATTAGATCCTGCATTAAGGTACATATATGAGCACTCGAACTAGAGTCTAATATCCAACTAGAAGTAGAAGAAACTGTAAGGTTAGATTCAATTATGAGCATACCTTCTGAAGATTTATCACCCTTCTTAATCTTTAGGCTCTTCAGGTAGAGTGGACAGTTCCACCTTTAGTGGCCTTTAGCATCACAGTGAAAATATTTTCTCTTTACTTCAGCCTTCTTTGGAACATCCTTCTTTGGCTTGCCCTCTTTCTTCTGCTTCTTAGTAGATTTAGTCTTCTTCTTCCAACTAGATATTCTTTTAGAAGAAGTCGCTTCACAGCGAGAATAGTGCCCCTTGAACTCTTCAAGATTCTTTCCGTAGTGACCAATATGTTGACTAGTTCGGATATAGTGCAATCGAGTTTGTTCATCTAAAAATTTATAATAAATTAACTATATGAACTCGTAAGGGATTGAAGGATCAAATTCATCTATAATTTTTTTTGCATATCAAGCCTGAGCTTTTCAAGCTCCTCAATATCCTTGATCACTACCATACAGTGCTCATGGACTGACTGCCCTTCATGCATCTTCAAATTGAAGTCTCTTGGATACTTTGAAACGCACTGTATGGCTCTACTCACCATATAACTCTTGTAGGTGAGTGATCATAGCCCTGACAGTAGGCATATGCTCATACTGACTTTGCAACTCATTTGACATAGATGCTAGCACATAGCACTTGACCCGACTATCTTCATCCATTTACTTTTCATAAGCAGCTCTTTGCTCAGCAGTAGGATGGTTTGATAACACTTTGGATTTTGGTCGAGTATATGACCTAATTTTTCTGAGGTCAGGATAATTTTGAGGTTTCTTAGCCAGTTTTTATAATTTATTCTACTCAAATGATTGGTTTCAAGATGCGTACTAGAGGGTTTGAGGCTGACATTATTTAATTGCGAGAGTAGAGATTCAAGTTAGACTTTTATGCTTAAAAATTATATTTACTTCTAGGGACTTAAAGATGTAAACATAACTCTCATTAATTTTTTAGATCCCTCCACTCTTCGGATAAAAATAAAAGTCCTAACATGATCAACGAATTTTTTATGGGTGCTGCGGTCCCATCGATGCCATGTACCTCACCTAATAGTTATTGATAACATGCACTCAATGTGTGGACAACTCTTTGCCCAGATGCTTCTCTAAGCATGTTGCAGTGGCTTGATCTTTAAGTCATGTGGTCTCACCTAACAGTTATTGACCAAACTCCTTAGTTAAGCCCGACCCACCGTTTACAAGTAGATGTAATGCCGTCATTAGGTCCTTTACCTAATAGTTTTTGGGCCCAATCCCATCCTTATCTTAGAGCAACTCTTTGCTAATAGAGTGGTGGTATATTTTCGATGCAACTGAACCACTGTAACTAGCCAAAAATAATCAACACCAGTAGTACGTCCATACATCTACAATGATGGAAAATCTTTGGACTTAATATTTGTGGAGAGGTTTAGATTTAGGTCTCATCTAATCGATCATCATATGATCGATCTAATTGGCATGGGCTAAACCAAAATACCAAGCAACATTATTCAGGACTCAATCTTTCAAATTGTCTAGATAAGTGAAGATCAGTGGAGGTTCCCCGTTGCTTTCGTTAGATATCAATAAATTGATCAGGTTAGCTAACGGAACCAATTAAATAACTATTTCTTAATTACTTGTCTTAGACACCAATAGATCAATTGGTCCAATTAGGTTAGCTCAAGCGAATCAAGCTCAAGCCATTGAGCTGAATTAGATCCTTAGGTTAATCAATTCTACAGATGAGATTTAATTGATTTGATCAATAATAATTGCATAATCATATAACTTAATTGATCTAATCCTAATCAACACTTGATTCAATTTGATCAATTACTTAATCAAATTATACCCATAATGTTCAAATCAAACACCTAGATGTAATCTAATTATATGACCTAATTTTTTGATTTTCTCATAACTAAAACTCTCATGCATAAACACAAATTTTAGATTTCGAAACTAAATTTTATATCTAAATTCTTTGCATAAAAGATAAGTTTCAAATCATAAAACTAATTTTTAGATTTAACATGCAAACATATATCTCATATATGTATGTAAAATTCAGATCTAAATAAAAATTCAGATCAATACATGATTTCATATATCTCATATATAAATTATAAATCATATGAAAAATAATTTTATGATCTAAGTATACAATCATATATCTCATATATGAATCATAAATTAGGTTAAATATAATTTCAGATTTATGCATGCATCTATATATTACATAATAATGAACTAGAAACCGTTGTAAAATAAAATTCAGATCTATGCATGCTTTGACATATCAATTATATGTTCTAAAATCAAACTTAAAATAGATTTCAGATTCAAAATATTCATCTATACATCTCATGTATCAAGAAAAAAATAAGATTTTAAAGCTCTTTTCAAAATATTTATGTCAATTTCATGTATATGAAACCCATGGCTTTGATACTATTATTGGAGTTTCTTTGTTGGGGCATGCATGTATGTTTCAATTTTTTTTTTAAATATTATGATAGAATAGAAGATTAATATATCTTTTAATCTATAATATGCATGCATAAATTATTGACCACAAAGATCTACTTCATATGCTGAAATTGAACATATGCTGAAATTTAATATGTGATAGAATCACATACCTATTTCATAATTTTTTTTTTCAAATCTATATCTAGAAGAGAAGAGATTTTCTCTTAGCTATGTAAGAGCCCGGTCTCTATAGATATCCACTCAGGATCAACCTAGAACAGTCCTCTTAAGATTAATTTTTTTTAAAAAAAAAATCAATCTGCGAATCTGAACGAAGCCTGGATCGCGATCAACTTTTTGATCCTTTCCTTGATCTTCTTCTTCTCTTCTTCTCTTACTTTTTCTTTTCTAGATTATGGAGCAACCAGGGACTACAAAGCAGCAAAAAGTGGGATACCTAATAGCCCTTGGGCGTGGAAGAAAGAGGACATCCAAGACTTAGGGCGTTGATGCTCCAAGGGAGAAGAGAGGGAGAGGAGAAGAGAGTGGTGAGGGCCTCTCCTAAGGGGGCATGGGGCTGCTGGTTGGAGTGTCTAGAGACCTTAGGGAGGCCTCTTTAAATAGGCATAAGGTTTGAATCCTATTCAAAAGACATAATACAAGTCTGTTTGTATTGGGAATCTTTATTCTTTTAGTTATTTGACCACTTTAGGAGATCTATTAGGTGCCAAAAATTGGAGCCCTTGCACCCATAAAATCACACCTCACTTTGCACCCATGGGATGCCCCATAAAGGATCCACATGCTCAATAATAGGTGGACATGCCCAACTTGATCAAATCAAGTGGCATCCAATCAAAACTATCACAAAAATTAATTAAGGATTTGCACCTTTAATTCATTTGATCTAAAACCTTAGGCACCCAATAATTGGAGCCCAATGAATTTAATTCATTTAGATTATTAGCAGGTAATTAAGTTTAAATTAATTTTATCAAATAAAAAATTCAAATGTAAAGAAAAAATTGGGTCCAACCATATGCTAGTAAGATTATCCTGAACCCATTAGAATTTCTCTAAACCCAATTGAGACTTCATATGTCCAATTGCTTATTTTAGGACTAATCCCTTTATTGTGTGACCCCATATGATCAATTCTATCTGGTAGTGAGATATACAATGATCTTTATCATAGTATCATTGAAACTCTTTTCAATGGATCGAAACAATTTCACTTTAACTCATCAAGATTGTCGATCCAGAGCAACCTTAGTGAGCTCTCACAATCTACCAGTGACATCTGGTAGTATGTAGTGGTAACCTAATAGAACCAAAATAGAATCTCAAGGTATAGTTCACTGTGATTCACTTCCTCTATCGTGAGTCCTGATTAGATGGCAGGTTATGGATAAATTGTCAAATCTCATCATCAGTCATATGATAGATTCGATCAGCTCAAGTCCAAATGTGATCCTTATTGAAATTTTTTTTCATCAATCACACTGCTGTGGTCACAGACTCTCAGACTTAGCCTCTCAAATCTCATAGGACTATTCCTTTCTATCAAGATTGATAGATCCTATCTTGATGCGCACTCTACTCCTACAGTGGACCAACTGTCACCAACATCTACTACAAGGGCTCATCGAGATCATGTTTATGTATCAGTCAAACTCCAGCAGCCTCACTGTGAACAGTCATACCACTCCGATCAAAGGATTATTTACATAACTCAGCATTGAGAAATCACTGATGATCGAGTAGAAATTCAAGTGATCTCTCATATGGTCATGTCAATACTAGTTGTTCTCTAAGAACTACCCACACTCGTCGCTTAGTATTTCTATACTGTAGACTAAAGACTCATCTACTCCGAAGGAAGTGATCCATGCATCGATCTATCTGGATCGATCACTGTCCTCATGATGATGCTATGATTGAGAGTATTTAGAAATTAAATAAATATCTCTAATTCTTAATACTTTAGAATATGTATTGAAATATTAATTTCATGGATGATTCAAAGAAACATCATACTTGAATGAAAAATAAACTTGCCATTTTATTGATCAAATCAATATATTAAGTATAAAATTATGTCCTAGTTATATTACAATGTGTCAGTCATATTGACTTCTAGGACATACATCTAATATTCTAGTCCAAATTAATGTAGAGGGATGTGATATTGCTCCATGAGCAGTTTTAGATCCCTTTGATGTTCCAACTAAAAATTTGAGGGCTGAATGATCGAGTTTGCCAATCTCCCCTAGGTCGGATAAGCCTCTATGAGGAATGCTTTCAAGTTGGGCTGAGGTTGCCCCTTCATCCCTTTTTTGTAACCCTTTTTCCATTTCTTGAAATTCGCCATGTTCGGTAGTTTTGAATTTGTGGGACATATCTGTGGTTTTACCATAGTATGCATACTAGTTGGGATTGATCCCAGTGCCACACTTTTTTGTTCCTTTATTTCCTTTAAGAGGTATTTTGGATCATGTGGGTGGTAGTATGGACACCTCGAAAGAAGAAAGGTGTCCGCTCATTGATCCAAGATGCTCCTTCCACTATCCACGGCTGGAAGGAGTGCTTTCTATTTGTCTCGCAGATGTCAGGCAAGGATTGGGGGTTATCGTTTGGAGTGAACCCTGAGAAGAGATGCTGAAGGAGCCCTCTTTAGATCAGCATCTGAGGTAGGAGTCAGAAATCTTGCATAGCTTTAAGGTCCTGATGCTGAAGGAGCTTCTATCAGAGTAGACATTATTTAATATCGGCATTAGTCAGGGTGGTCCCCAAGGTGCGTACAGATCGCTTGTCTCAGGGCCAAATTTCTTTGATTCATGCTTGGTTTTTTTCTTTCTTTTTTTTTTTTAATGCTAACCACTTACTTGCTCTACTTATAGCAATGGACCCAAAATTGTTGAAGAAATTGGAGCAAAAAGCCCACCGTAAAGGGGCAGCAGAACCTGCGGGTGGCCGAAGCACCCACGTCAGGATTAGAAGTCCTTCCGCATCATCGACTTATAGATCAGAGGGACCCAAGTCTCTTCTCACTGATAACTTCAGAGTCACCAGGGTTCAATCCGGCTTGACTTCTTGGCTTCCGATAGGGATCGAAGAAGCCAAATAGGTTGAGCCCCTGGAGAAGCAATTCTAGGCCTGCCAGCCCTTCAAGTCTTCGACTTTTCTTCAAAAGATGAACCAGCCAAGGTAGTTGGAACTCCTAGGACTACACCAGCTAGTTTGACACTTGAGGCTTCTGCCTTGAGAGATTACAAGCTGGTGCATGAAATGTTTATCAGAATGCTCCTCCTGATCGATGTAAACGAACTGCTGATCGAAGCGCATAGGGTAGTAAGGAAAGGAGTTGTGGAGTACTTTATTTGGGTAAGCTGAAGCCCCTGTAGTATTTTATTTATTATAAATAATTACTGATAAGTGGTTTTTCAATAGCTTCCCATTATTTAAATGGATACATGAAGCACTCCCGTGAGCTTTTGGTGGAAGCGGCCAAGCATAAGACCGACGTCGAAATGCTTAAGGTAAAAAGGACAAGACCAAGAAGGAGGCTGGTGAATTCTCCAAAAGGGCCGACGCTACTATAAGGAGGGCTGAAGATGTCGAAGTAGTCCTGAGAGGAGCTATAGAGGAAAGCTCTGACTGTTAGGCATCCAAAAAGCACAGGCAGCAAGAATAATGAAGCTTGAAGCCCTACTGAAGAAGAATAAAGCTATAATCAAGGCAGCAGAGAAGAAGATGGCAGAGGCCACCTCAAAGGCCATCAAGGACTTTCGGACATCCAAGAAATATCATGATGAAAAAGTTAAATTTGCAACTGACCCTAGATCAGTGGGAAGCAATTGATCTGAGATAGGGTTGCTGCCCAATATCTTAAGTTAAATTTGAATTTTTTGGATGAAGTCTGGGAGCCCCTTGTAGCCGATACAGCCCCGACGAATTCTTCCACACAAGATGCTACCCCTTAGGCTTTTTTATTTTTTTTTCTTTTAGTACTTTGATCTTTCGTGGTCGTTTGTAAAGAATTTTGAAAAAAATAAGTGAAATTTATGCTTTTCCAAACTATCTCATTTTGATTATTTCCAATGGTTATGCTTGCTTATTTTATTCAACACACAAGGACTAGTCTCGATCCAAAGATTTCATAATTATCACTACCATAAAGATATCTAACTCAATTCTGACCTTAGGAATCTAGATGAACCCATAGGGATTGAACTTCACTGCAAACTTAGGTCTGATCAAAGAAACTTTGGTTCTGAATATAGAACCTCGGTAAGGCTAGTTTCGATCAAAGAAACTTTGATTTTGAACAAAAGAATCTTAGTAAGGCCAGTTTCGATCAAAGGAACTTCAATTTCAAATAAAGGAATCTCAGTTGTAGTAGTTTCGAGCAAAGAAACTTTGGTTCTTGTTGGTGCAGAATTTGCCGATGTCGGAGAAGCTGGAATCGAGGGGATCACGGCCGCCGTCGGGACCTGCAAGGAAAGTCTAAATCAGAGTTGGGGGTGCTCCGGTAAGACCCTCCGACCACAAGTCAGTATTTGCTTCAATAGAAATAAAGCACTCGATTAAGATTTTTAGTAGAGTTTAGAGATAGTACTTAGAGCTTAGTGGAGAACGTATCTGGAGGATCTCTTTTATAGATGGAGAGCGTAACCAATTGACAGTGACGTCTGTAACTGCCTGGTAGTGGGCCGTTCGGGGCCACGTGGAGTTTGTTACAGGGAGTGGAGTGGTGTCCGTTGTCGCACTTGCCGGAAAGTGGTGGGGCCATGTGGAGTTTGTTACAGAGAGTGGGGTGGTGTCCATTATCGCAACTTGCGGAGAGTTCGGGTCGGACGACTGAAGCTCGATTGGGATGTCTGGTGGAGCGGAATAGCTCTCTATCTTAGCAATCTAAGAGAAGCTCGGATGTTTTGAGGTTGCTGATGGATTAACTGTTGTTGGATGCCTTAGGCGTTGATACCGCAGACGAAATTATTTGCTGTAGAAGCCCGGACGGAAACATTCTGTTGGAGAAATCCAGTTGGAGTCTGACTGCTAGAGAAGTTCATCTGAAATTTGTCTGATGTAGAAACTTGTCTGAAGACTATCCGCTGGAGAGGTCCAATTGCATGAGGGATCTGGTAGAAGGTCGATCGATAGCAGAATTCGGATGGCGTTGTGGAAGTTCGTCCGCTGAAGGAGTTTGGAGGGAATTTATCCGTTGGAGGGGTCTGGTCGGCACTGTTGAAGTTCGGTTGGTGCTGTTGAAGGTTGATGGCTGGAGATATGAAAGACATCGGAGATAGTCGGTCACTGTAGAAATCCGACTGCTGGAGCCTATCCATTATAGAAATTCGTCTGAAATCCATCCGCTGTAGAAGTTCGGACAGAGTCCGATTCTTACAGAAGTCTAGAAGGAGGCCGTTTACTGTAGAAGCTCGATGGAGACGATTGTCGTGGAAGCTCGGGTGGAGATCGCTTATTGCAGAAGCTCGGCTGAAGTCTGCTTGCAATAGAAGTTCGGATGAATTCGCTTACTGTTGAAGCTCGGATGAAATTCGGAAGGCAGTCGACCACTGTAGAAACTTGGATGGAGTCTGGTTACTGTAGAAGTCCTACTGCTGGAGAAGCCCGGACATTGATGAAGTCCGGAAGAAGCTCGGAGTAAAGTTGATCGTGACAGGAGGAAGTTTGAAAAAGATTCGGAGAGTAGTCGATCACTATAGAAAATCAGCTGATAGTGAAGCCCAGAAAGCATTTGGAGCAGTCCGATAGACAACTGAAGGAGCTCATTATTGGAGAAGTCTGGAGGGTACGATAGAAGTTCATCCGTTGGAGAAGTTCGGAGGACACCATGAAAGGTCGACTGCTAGAGGAGTCCGGATGGTAATGTGGAAGCTCGGACGGTCGGAGATGTTCAGAAAGATGCCGCACAAGATCGGAAGCCGAAGAGTCCTGGGAGGGTTGGCCTCTTACGAACTTCAGCTGGGGTTATTTTATACCCAACACCAGTCCCCCTGCTTCTGAGTTTGGGTTTGATTGAAGGAAGTATGAAAAATTTTCACAGTTGAAGTTGCCCCCTTGATTTTCGTACTCGATTGTTTCCAGATATTTTGGCGTTTGGCAGCCGATGCTGGAGCCTTTTCAAATCGAGGCGATCCGAAAAGATATTTTTAGAATTTTCACTGGAGAGTTACCCTAGGTTTGGTGCAATAATGATTTTGTCAGTTATCAGCCATCTGCCACGATGAGTGAGACATGCAGCAATTGTAGATCGGCCAAAAGAGATCTGCAATCATTATTGCACCGGACCCTGAGGTCTATTTAAACCCGTCCTCCTCCTTCAGGGGTTTCACCTTGTCTGAGATTTTTCTTCGGTCCCTCTTCTTCCCCGAGAGCTTCGTCCTCCTCCAGCATCCCTCGCGGTCTTAGGCGCCCTTTAGGTCGACCTCCATCGCCTTCACTGCCCTCCTGCACCTCTCGGACCAGCCTAGGTTAGTTTCGGAACCCTTCTTTTTCTTGCTGTTCTTCCATTTTTCTTCCTCCGCATTCTGCCCATTCAGTTTCTCCGCGAGCGTCTTGTTTCCTATTTTTTCTAATTTTTTCGAGATTTTATTTGATTCAAAATGTCCTCCAACACTTTCTCCTCTAGCAGTTCTAGGAGTTCGTCTGCTCCAGCCCCCCAAAATCCTGGTATTGTAGATGAATCCGCACTTAGGGTCGAACCTCATCCAATCTTTGTACCAGACACCATTCCCAGCTCTTTGACCTCGGACGAACTCTCGCTAATTAGAATTCAGTATGGGGTTCCTCCGGAGTATGAGCTTGAGCTTCCCGGGCCAACTGACCGGGCTAGCGCTCCTCCCCCTGGCCACTTTTGCTTATACCAGAAAGCCTTCTGCGTCGGACTTCGACTTCCACTTCCACCTTTTGTTGTTGCTTTTTTTCATTTTTTGAACATTTTTCTAGTTTTTGTAACGCCGAACTCCTTTAGGTTTCTGATAGGATTTCTTTCCCTCTGTCACTTAGCTGAAGTCCGACCAACTCTTTCCTTGTTTAGAAACTTTTATACCTTTAAGCGTCACCCCTCGGCAAAGGACTGATGGTACTTCTTCCTCCAGTTCGGTAGAAAGGGGTTGCTGAAAGGTACCCCCTCTTCTATCCACAACTAGAAGAAGAGGTACTTCTACGTCCGATGCCCGACCTTGAGGCTGGGGTTGCCCTCCTGGGGCTCCCTGAGGGACTCCATCCGTCGGGCTTCTAGCCTGGGAAAGGATGATCTAGAAGCCTCCAATAAAGTTAAGACTTATCCAGCTCCTCTCCTCTCCGACCTTCTGAAGGAGCAACTTTTATTCAATGTCAGCCTGAGCCCTCTTAACCCTGTCAGTATTTTTTCTTTCTCAAGTCATTCGCTACTTCCTCTTTCTCTTATTCTGTTTCTAAGCTGTGCCAATTTTTTTTTTCATCACAGATATGGATGCAAACACAGCTCGGATGCTAGCCAAGGGTCTCAAGGCCCACAAGAGGAAAGGTGCCACCACTTCTGGGTCAGCGAAGAAGGCGAGGGTAGAGGAAACAAGCTCGACCGTGCCTGCCTAGGCAGCCATTGCCGTTGATGCCCCCTCCGACGTCAAGCCTGCAGTCTCCCGAGCTTCTTCAAGAAGTCCTTCGGTCGAGGTTCCCACTCCAGAGTCTCATCCCGAGGAGGCGTCGGGGGTCGAAAGGAGGAGAAGGAAGAAGACGTTGGCCCGCAAGATCCGCAGCAGCAGGGCTGCCATCGAGGGGTCCAATGGCTCTGAAGAAGATCTGGGGGAGAATCCCTTCAACAATAGGGATTTAATAAAAAGGTTGATCAATGGGTGCGTTTTGTCCGAGGTTGTCCACAGGATCATCCATGCTGATCCTGAACAGTGGGTTTGGGACTCTCTGGGGTCCTTTCTTGAGGTAGGCCGATTTATTTTTTTCTTCCTTTTGCTTCTTCACTTAGTTCATTCCTTAGCTTTCATATTGACTTCCTGGCCACCCTTGCAGATTGGACACCAACTTATCGCCAACATCGAGGCAATGAACAATGCAAAGAAGGAAGCAGCCCAAGCGGAGGAAGGCTGCCAGGCTGAGGCTGCCCACCTTAAGGAGAAGGTCACCGAAGTCGCGAGTCTCCAAGAGGTGCTCCTAAAGGAGAAACAAACTTCGGTGGATCTGAAGGCCGCCTTGGAGGAGGAAAGAAGGAAGGCAGAGGTCGAGGTCTCCAAGCTGAAGGAGCAGATCCCGACCCTAGTCTTGGAGGCAAGGGCCCAAGCAGTGGAGGAGTTCAAAATCTCCTCCGAGATGAGGGATCTGAATGTCAACTTTGGCCAGGCCACCTTCATCAAAGGCTTCGAGCTTTGCCAGGAGAAGATGGTCAGAAAGTTTTTCGAACTTGACCTCAGCTTCCTGGATGAAGCATCCGACGATGAAGCCGGACCTTTTAAAACTGCTGCCGGTCTCCCTCCAGTCGGGACCTCTTCAACTGCCGCAGCCACCGTGACCGACCTTTCGGGGGCACCGAGCTCTTCCACTTCTACTCCAGAAGTCCGAGACCTCTAACTTTGTACTTTTCCTTTGTTATAACCTTTTTTTTTTCTTTTTCTCTTATACTTAAGAATTATTCAATCAATGAAATCGGATTCCTCTTTATAGAGAGCTCCTTTTTCTTCTTCTACTTTTTTCTTTTTTTTTCTTGCAATGATTTGTGTTGTGACACTCTTATTTTCTAACAACAGTACCCTGTCGAAGCTCTTCCCCTACTGCAGGAGATTTCTTTGAAGTCCATGGTCCGAGATCTGAGAAGAGAAGTTCGTCACCTAACGAAGAAATCAAAAAAGATGGATGACAAACTTCACAAGCTGAGAAAGAGTCATTTAGAAGCCACCATGGAGGTTACTCGCCTTCAGAACCTCCATAAAAAGGGCTTCATGGACTACACCCGGAAGAAGGCCAACTTCGTGAAGGAGCTCGAGGAACTCCAGAAACATGCCAGCGATCGATTTTGGACTCAGGCCTCCAAGATCAGCTCCCTCGAGGTTGAGTTGGCGGCCGCACGGGAGAAGATCAGCCAATTGGAAGGGAGCTC
The DNA here is from genome assembly GCF_000442705.2 of Elaeis guineensis. Taxonomy (NCBI): domain Eukaryota; kingdom Viridiplantae; phylum Streptophyta; class Magnoliopsida; order Arecales; family Arecaceae; genus Elaeis; species Elaeis guineensis. Next base: position 1,377,109 of record NW_027332422.1, read on the forward strand.
GAGCTTGTCCTGGCTTGTAACTCAGGCGACCAGGGCTGGGACTGGTCGAAGAAATTTTTTGACCTCCAGAAGCAGCTACAGGATGCCGAGACGAACTACAATACTCACCGAGTTGGCTGGTGTAGGCAAATAGACAACTATGGAAGGAGGCTCAAGATGGTGACCGACGAGGTTGCTCGCCTTAAGAAGCAGTTGTCCGAAAGAGCCCAGGCTGTTTCGGTGCAAGGCTCTGATGAGCTCCGATCCTTGAGGGGGACCATGGAAGAATTATCCGTAGCCCTTGGGAAGGAGAAGGCCAAACTGCAGCGGTTGAAAATTCAGCTGGCCTATGAGCAGCCGTCGGTCAAGGATGCGAAAGCAGAGTCCAAAGTTCTGAGGAAGAGGCTTCGAAAATCGGAGGGCGAAAGCCGGTGGTTTCAACAAATGTATTGGGAGATGCTGTTAAGGAAGAAGAAATTGAAAGAAGAAGTTGAGAACTTAAAGCAATCCCTGATAATGGCTGGAACCGAGAGTTTGAAGTCAGAAGAAGCCGAGCTTTCTTAGAGCTTCTTTAACCTTTTGTTCTATGTATTCTTTTTTTTTCTTGTTGTTTTTCTTCTTTTTTTTTTGGCCTTCAAAGGCTTTTGTAATGCTCTCTTTACTAATGAAATGAAAAGGAATTTTCTCATTACCTTGTTTATTCTTGCTCTGAGTTGTCATTTACCGAGCTTCTCTTGTCTTTTGTCTTATTTGATGTCAACATTGTTTGAAGGTTCCTGGTCATCGCCATGTTGATTCGCCCTTTTTGATCATGATCGAAGGTCTTTTCAAGGCCATTCAAATTTGACGCATTCTCTCGGTGTTCGAGCTCGGGACCCGAACTTCTCGTTACTTTGAGGAAGTCTATTTTCTCCTACTAGTGTAGCATTTCCCCTTAGAGACTGAGAATTTTTGACAAGAGTTTTCTTCCTCGTTGAGACGAGGTCCCTTATGTCTTAGATGTAGTTCATTTTTCCCTTATCTCTGGCGTAGCTCATCGCTTTCTTTTTTTCTCTCTCCCTTTTCTTTTATATTTGGATGAGGATTTTCTCTCTGCTCCTAACAGAGTTGTAGGGGTGTAGAGGAGCCATTAAGGAGGTTTTTCTCCTCATCAGATCTTAGATGATCAGGTTTTTGTTTGTGTCAGGATGAGGTTCTCCTCCTGTTCCCGACACAGTCAATTTTAGCTCATGTTAGGATGAGATTTTTCTTCTGTTCCTAACAGGGCTGTGGGGGTGCATAAGGACTGTTGCGAGGGCCTCTCCCCCCATCCGATCTCTTAATAATCGGACCTTCGACTTTGCTTATGTTAGGATGAGGTTCTTCTCCTGTTCCTAACATGACTGTGGGGGCGCATAAGGACCGTTGCAAGGGTCTCTCCCCCCATCTGGTCTCTTAATAATCAGGCCTTCGACTTTGCTCATGTTAGGATGAGGTTCTCCTCCTGTTCCTAATATGACTGTGGGGGTGCATAAGGGCCGTTGCAAGGGCCTCTCCCCCCATCCAGTCTCTTAATAATCGGACCTTCGACTTTGCTCATGTTAGGATGAGGTTCTCCTCCTGTTCCTAACATGGCTGTGGGGGTGCATAAGGACCGTTGCAAGGGCCTCTCCCCCCATCCAATCTTTTAATAACTGGGCCTTCAACTTTACTCATGTTAGGATGAGGTTCTCCTCCTGTTCCTAACATGGCTGTAGGGTGCATAAGGACCATTGCAAGGGCCTCTCCCCCCATCTGGTCTTTTAATAATCGGGCCTTCGACTTTGCTCATGTTAGGATAAGGTTCTCCTCCTGTTCCTAATATGGCTGTGGAGGTGCATAAGGGCCGTTGCAAGGGCCTCTCTCCCCATCCGATCTCTTAATAATTGGGCCTTCGACTTTGCTCATGTTAGGACGAGGTTCCCCTCCTGTTCCTAACATGGTTGTGGGGTGTATAAGGGCCATTGTGAGGGCCTCTCCCCCCATCCGGTCTCTTAATAACTGGACCTTCGATTTTGCTCATGTTAGGATGAGATTCTCCTCCTGTTCCTAACATGGCTGTGGGGGGCGCATAAGGGCCGTTGCAAGGGCCTCTCCCCCCATCCGATCTCTTATCTAATCGGCCTTCGACTTTGCTCATGTTAGGATGAGGTTCCCTCCTGTTCCTAACATGACTGTGGGGGTGTATAAGGGCCGTTGCGAGGGCCTCTCCCCCCATCCGGTCTCTTAATAACCGGGCTTTGACTTTGCTCATGTTAGGACGAGGTTCTCCTCCTATTCTTGACATGCTTAGTTTCGATTGTCTGAAGGAGCTACTCCCTGTCGTTATAAGCTCATGCCAAAAGAAAAAATATGCAAATATGGAACTTTTATTTAAGGTAAAGTTATCGGTAATACATTCATAAATTTTTCGAATTCCATGGTTGCGGAAGGTCTGCTCCTCCGATCTCTTTTTAGATAGTATGTTACAGGCCGAACTACCTCCTTGACTTCATACTGGCCTTCTCAGTTTGGGACAAGTTTTCCTTGGTTCTGAGGTTATGAAACAGTGGCTCGCTGAAGTACTAAGTCCCCCATTTTAAAGACTTTGCTCTTGACCCAGGAGTTGTAGTAGCGGGCTGCTTTCTGCTTGTAGGCTGCCATCCGAACTTGAGCTATTTTTCACTTTTCTTCTAACAAGTCGAGGTTGGCCATGAGATCTCGTGAGTTGCTCTGCTCGTCGAATGCCACGACTCACGCCGACGGAAGCTTGAGTTCAATCGGGATAATGGCTTCTATTTCGAAGGCTAAGGCAAAGGGAGTCTCCCTCGTGGGGCAATCTTTGGGTAGTTCGGTATGCCCATAATACATGATAAAGCTCGTCTGCCCAAGTTCCCTTTGCTTTTTCAAGTCTCGCCTTGATTCCTTGCAACAGAGTCCTGTTAGTCACCTCGGCTTTACCATTTGCATGCGGATGGGCTACTGACGTGAAGTTATGGGAGATGTTTAAATCCTCACAAAATTCAGCAAACCTTGCTCCAGCAAACTAT